>NW_027364306.1:0-261830 GCF_046119375.1 Phyllobates terribilis
CATTCCTGGAAGGAATTTCAAGATGTGGTAATGTATACGATGGATGAGTGTACATATATATATATATATATATATATATATATATATAAGTGTTTGTGTGTGTGGAGCTGCATGAGTATATAAGAGAGCTGTTGGTGTATGTAAGAAAGCTGTGTACAAGTATGTAGCAAAACAGTGCGTGTATGTAACAGAGGTGTGAGTGCATACTTCAAAGCTGTAGAAAAGCTATATG
The DNA here is from genome assembly GCF_046119375.1 of Phyllobates terribilis. NCBI lineage: Eukaryota > Metazoa > Chordata > Amphibia > Anura > Dendrobatidae > Phyllobates > Phyllobates terribilis. Next base: position 233 of record NW_027364306.1, read on the forward strand.
TGTTAGAACTGTGTTTGTGTATGGAGGAGAGTTGTGTGTGTATTTCGGAAAATTGCGTGTGTGATAGTAGTAGAGTTGTGTGTATGCAGGAGAGATGTGTGTATGTAGGAAAGAGGGTGGAAACTTATCAATGCTATAGGACCTATGCAAGAACCTAACATGATCAAATTTGACTCATGACAATACAGCTTTAAAAAATGCATTGGCAGCAATTGTACCGATCATCTACTTTCAATGAATTATCAGCAAATTGGTGAAAGTACACCTATTAAAAAAAAAATAACAGCCTCCTCCATATCCCCTCTAGCTGTCCTGTCCATCACCAAGATAGGTGCGTTTTCTGCCATTTTAGGTAGAAGTAATGTTCAACCAATTTGCTTCTAATTTAGACAAAGTAGTAGGAAAGTTTATCAAACAAACTCTACATATGAGCTCTATCTATTTTACAATACGTGTAATATGTATTCACAAAATGTCCATTTTCTATATGTGTGAACTTCACATCTTTTTTTTTTTTAGTAAGTTTTAGTGCATGATGAGGTGGTGTTTACCTATAGGATCCACCATCTCTTGGACTGGGCACCATTGATGGTATTTATTGGGCCCCACGTTCTTAAGTAAATCTCAATATTGCTTCAAAAAGGTAGCTATGCATATACAGTTTACAGACAGAATGTTAACATATTAAGCAAGAGTGTGACAACTTATCAGTGCTAAATGTGCCATAAAAAAACCCAGCATGTAAAATTCTTAGCTTTGACAAGTGACAACATATCTGGCAAAATGCATTGTAAACCAAATGTAATTTTTAGCTGCAGTAAATTTTAGACAATCAAAATGATGTTAAAATGTGTGTGTTTCTTACAGTCTAGAGGCTGCTTATTCTGATGGAGGAAAACACTGACAGCATCCTTCATGATCACTGAAAGAACTGTTCTCCTTTCTCCTGCCCCACACTGATCTATCTGATCGGTGCAGTGCAGGGGAGAAAGTCACCAGGACTTGCACGGATGTTGCGCATCCTGTGTAGCTGAAAAAACTTCTGCAAGACTAGCCCTTGGACCTCTTTATGAAAAGAAGAACGACACTCCTGATATGTGAGGTGGCATGGATAGGGTCCCAATCAAACAAAGTTGTTGATTAGCCATTGAACCTTTCAGGTCATGTGATCAGTCACATTCCTGGAAGGAATTTCAAGATGTGGTAATGTATACGATGGATGAGTGTACATATATATATATATATATATAAGTGTTTGTGTGTGTGGAGCTGCATGAGTATATAAGAGAGCTGTTGGTGTATGTAAGAAAGCTGTGTACAAGTATGTAGCAAAACAGTGCGTGTATGTAACAGAGGTGTGAGTGCATACTTCAAAGCTGTAGAAAAGCTATATGTGTTAGAACTGTGTTTGTGTATGGAGGAGAGTTGTGTGTGTATTTCGGAAAATTGCGTGTGTGATAGTAGTAGAGTTGTGTGTATGCAGGAGAGATGTGTGTATGTAGGAAAGAGGGTGGAAACTTATCAATGCTATAGGACCTATGCAAGAACCTAACATGATCAAATTTGACTCATGACAATACAGCTTTAAAAAATGCATTGGCAGCAATTGTACCGATCATCTACTTTCAATGAATTATCAGCAAATTGGTGAAAGTACACCTATTAAAAAAAAAATAACAGCCTCCTCCATATCCCCTCTAGCTGTCCTGTCCATCACCAAGATAGGTGCGTTTTCTGCCATTTTAGGTAGAAGTAATGTTCAACCAATTTGCTTCTAATTTAGACAAAGTAGTAGGAAAGTTTATCAAACAAACTCTACATATGAGCTCTATCTATTTTACAATACGTGTAATATGTATTCACAAAATGTCCATTTTCTATATGTGTGAACTTCACATCTTTTTTTTTTTTAGTAAGTTTTAGTGCATGATGAGGTGGTGTTTACCTATAGGATCCACCATCTCTTGGACTGGGCACCATTGATGGTATTTATTGGGCCCCACGTTCTTAAGTAAATCTCAATATTGCTTCAAAAAGGTAGCTATGCATATACAGTTTACAGACAGAATGTTAACATATTAAGCAAGAGTGTGACAACTTATCAGTGCTAAATGTGCCATAAAAAAACCCAGCATGTAAAATTCTTAGCTTTGACAAGTGACAACATATCTGGCAAAATGCATTGTAAACCAAATGTAATTTTTAGCTGCAGTAAATTTTAGACAATCAAAATGATGTTAAAATGTGTGTGTTTCTTACAGTCTAGAGGCTGCTTATTCTGATGGAGGAAAACACTGACAGCATCCTTCATGATCACTGAAAGAACTGTTCTCCTTTCTCCTGCCCCACACTGATCTATCTGATCGGTGCAGTGCAGGGGAGAAAGTCACCAGGACTTGCACGGATGTTGCGCATCCTGTGTAGCTGAAAAAACTTCTGCAAGACTAGCCCTTGGACCTCTTTATGAAAAGAAGAACGACACTCCTGATATGTGAGGTGGCATGGATAGGGTCCCAATCAAACAAAGTTGTTGATTAGCCATTGAACCTTTCAGGTCATGTGATCAGTCACATTCCTGGAAGGAATTTCAAGATGTGGTAATGTATACGATGGATGAGTGTACATATATATATATATATATATATATAAGTGTTTGTGTGTGTGGAGCTGCATGAGTATATAAGAGAGCTGTTGGTGTATGTAAGAAAGCTGTGTACAAGTATGTAGCAAAACAGTGCGTGTATGTAACAGAGGTGTGAGTGCATACTTCAAAGCTGTAGAAAAGCTATATGTGTTAGAACTGTGTTTGTGTATGGAGGAGAGTTGTGTGTGTATTTCGGAAAATTGCGTGTGTGATAGTAGTAGAGTTGTGTGTATGCAGGAGAGATGTGTGTATGTAGGAAAGAGGGTGGAAACTTATCAATGCTATAGGACCTATGCAAGAACCTAACATGATCAAATTTGACTCATGACAATACAGCTTTAAAAAATGCATTGGCAGCAATTGTACCGATCATCTACTTTCAATGAATTATCAGCAAATTGGTGAAAGTACACCTATTAAAAAAAAAATAACAGCCTCCTCCATATCCCCTCTAGCTGTCCTGTCCATCACCAAGATAGGTGCGTTTTCTGCCATTTTAGGTAGAAGTAATGTTCAACCAATTTGCTTCTAATTTAGACAAAGTAGTAGGAAAGTTTATCAAACAAACTCTACATATGAGCTCTATCTATTTTACAATACGTGTAATATGTATTCACAAAATGTCCATTTTCTATATGTGTGAACTTCACATCTTTTTTTTTTTTTAGTAAGTTTTAGTGCATGATGAGGTGGTGTTTACCTATAGGATCCACCATCTCTTGGACTGGGCACCATTGATGGTATTTATTGGGCCCCACGTTCTTAAGTAAATCTCAATATTGCTTCAAAAAGGTAGCTATGCATATACAGTTTACAGACAGAATGTTAACATATTAAGCAAGAGTGTGACAACTTATCAGTGCTAAATGTGCCATAAAAAAACCCAGCATGTAAAATTCTTAGCTTTGACAAGTGACAACATATCTGGCAAAATGCATTGTAAACCAAATGTAATTTTTAGCTGCAGTAAATTTTAGACAATCAAAATGATGTTAAAATGTGTGTGTTTCTTACAGTCTAGAGGCTGCTTATTCTGATGGAGGAAAACACTGACAGCATCCTTCATGATCACTGAAAGAACTGTTCTCCTTTCTCCTGCCCCACACTGATCTATCTGATCGGTGCAGTGCAGGGGAGAAAGTCACCAGGACTTGCACGGATGTTGCGCATCCTGTGTAGCTGAAAAAACTTCTGCAAGACTAGCCCTTGGACCTCTTTATGAAAAGAAGAACGACACTCCTGATATGTGAGGTGGCATGGATAGGGTCCCAATCAAACAAAGTTGTTGATTAGCCATTGAACCTTTCAGGTCATGTGATCAGTCACATTCCTGGAAGGAATTTCAAGATGTGGTAATGTATACGATGGATGAGTGTACATATATATATATATATATATATATAAGTGTTTGTGTGTGTGGAGCTGCATGAGTATATAAGAGAGCTGTTGGTGTATGTAAGAAAGCTGTGTACAAGTATGTAGCAAAACAGTGCGTGTATGTAACAGAGGTGTGAGTGCATACTTCAAAGCTGTAGAAAAGCTATATGTGTTAGAACTGTGTTTGTGTATGGAGGAGAGTTGTGTGTGTATTTCGGAAAATTGCGTGTGTGATAGTAGTAGAGTTGTGTGTATGCAGGAGAGATGTGTGTATGTAGGAAAGAGGGTGGAAACTTATCAATGCTATAGGACCTATGCAAGAACCTAACATGATCAAATTTGACTCATGACAATACAGCTTTAAAAAATGCATTGGCAGCAATTGTACCGATCATCTACTTTCAATGAATTATCAGCAAATTGGTGAAAGTACACCTATTAAAAAAAAAATAACAGCCTCCTCCATATCCCCTCTAGCTGTCCTGTCCATCACCAAGATAGGTGCGTTTTCTGCCATTTTAGGTAGAAGTAATGTTCAACCAATTTGCTTCTAATTTAGACAAAGTAGTAGGAAAGTTTATCAAACAAACTCTACATATGAGCTCTATCTATTTTACAATACGTGTAATATGTATTCACAAAATGTCCATTTTCTATATGTGTGAACTTCACATCTTTTTTTTTTTTTAGTAAGTTTTAGTGCATGATGAGGTGGTGTTTACCTATAGGATCCACCATCTCTTGGACTGGGCACCATTGATGGTATTTATTGGGCCCCACGTTCTTAAGTAAATCTCAATATTGCTTCAAAAAGGTAGCTATGCATATACAGTTTACAGACAGAATGTTAACATATTAAGCAAGAGTGTGACAACTTATCAGTGCTAAATGTGCCATAAAAAAACCCAGCATGTAAAATTCTTAGCTTTGACAAGTGACAACATATCTGGCAAAATGCATTGTAAACCAAATGTAATTTTTAGCTGCAGTAAATTTTAGACAATCAAAATGATGTTAAAATGTGTGTGTTTCTTACAGTCTAGAGGCTGCTTATTCTGATGGAGGAAAACACTGACAGCATCCTTCATGATCACTGAAAGAACTGTTCTCCTTTCTCCTGCCCCACACTGATCTATCTGATCGGTGCAGTGCAGGGGAGAAAGTCACCAGGACTTGCACGGATGTTGCGCATCCTGTGTAGCTGAAAAAACTTCTGCAAGACTAGCCCTTGGACCTCTTTATGAAAAGAAGAACGACACTCCTGATATGTGAGGTGGCATGGATAGGGTCCCAATCAAACAAAGTTGTTGATTAGCCATTGAACCTTTCAGGTCATGTGATCAGTCACATTCCTGGAAGGAATTTCAAGATGTGGTAATGTATACGATGGATGAGTGTACATATATATATATATATATATATATAAGTGTTTGTGTGTGTGGAGCTGCATGAGTATATAAGAGAGCTGTTGGTGTATGTAAGAAAGCTGTGTACAAGTATGTAGCAAAACAGTGCGTGTATGTAACAGAGGTGTGAGTGCATACTTCAAAGCTGTAGAAAAGCTATATGTGTTAGAACTGTGTTTGTGTATGGAGGAGAGTTGTGTGTGTATTTCGGAAAATTGCGTGTGTGATAGTAGTAGAGTTGTGTGTATGCAGGAGAGATGTGTGTATGTAGGAAAGAGGGTGGAAACTTATCAATGCTATAGGACCTATGCAAGAACCTAACATGATCAAATTTGACTCATGACAATACAGCTTTAAAAAATGCATTGGCAGCAATTGTACCGATCATCTACTTTCAATGAATTATCAGCAAATTGGTGAAAGTACACCTATTAAAAAAAAAATAACAGCCTCCTCCATATCCCCTCTAGCTGTCCTGTCCATCACCAAGATAGGTGCGTTTTCTGCCATTTTAGGTAGAAGTAATGTTCAACCAATTTGCTTCTAATTTAGACAAAGTAGTAGGAAAGTTTATCAAACAAACTCTACATATGAGCTCTATCTATTTTACAATACGTGTAATATGTATTCACAAAATGTCCATTTTCTATATGTGTGAACTTCACATCTTTTTTTTTTTTTAGTAAGTTTTAGTGCATGATGAGGTGGTGTTTACCTATAGGATCCACCATCTCTTGGACTGGGCACCATTGATGGTATTTATTGGGCCCCACGTTCTTAAGTAAATCTCAATATTGCTTCAAAAAGGTAGCTATGCATATACAGTTTACAGACAGAATGTTAACATATTAAGCAAGAGTGTGACAACTTATCAGTGCTAAATGTGCCATAAAAAAACCCAGCATGTAAAATTCTTAGCTTTGACAAGTGACAACATATCTGGCAAAATGCATTGTAAACCAAATGTAATTTTTAGCTGCAGTAAATTTTAGACAATCAAAATGATGTTAAAATGTGTGTGTTTCTTACAGTCTAGAGGCTGCTTATTCTGATGGAGGAAAACACTGACAGCATCCTTCATGATCACTGAAAGAACTGTTCTCCTTTCTCCTGCCCCACACTGATCTATCTGATCGGTGCAGTGCAGGGGAGAAAGTCACCAGGACTTGCACGGATGTTGCGCATCCTGTGTAGCTGAAAAAACTTCTGCAAGACTAGCCCTTGGACCTCTTTATGAAAAGAAGAACGACACTCCTGATATGTGAGGTGGCATGGATAGGGTCCCAATCAAACAAAGTTGTTGATTAGCCATTGAACCTTTCAGGTCATGTGATCAGTCACATTCCTGGAAGGAATTTCAAGATGTGGTAATGTATACGATGGATGAGTGTACATATATATATATATATATATATATAAGTGTTTGTGTGTGTGGAGCTGCATGAGTATATAAGAGAGCTGTTGGTGTATGTAAGAAAGCTGTGTACAAGTATGTAGCAAAACAGTGCGTGTATGTAACAGAGGTGTGAGTGCATACTTCAAAGCTGTAGAAAAGCTATATGTGTTAGAACTGTGTTTGTGTATGGAGGAGAGTTGTGTGTGTATTTCGGAAAATTGCGTGTGTGATAGTAGTAGAGTTGTGTGTATGCAGGAGAGATGTGTGTATGTAGGAAAGAGGGTGGAAACTTATCAATGCTATAGGACCTATGCAAGAACCTAACATGATCAAATTTGACTCATGACAATACAGCTTTAAAAAATGCATTGGCAGCAATTGTACCGATCATCTACTTTCAATGAATTATCAGCAAATTGGTGAAAGTACACCTATTAAAAAAAAAATAACAGCCTCCTCCATATCCCCTCTAGCTGTCCTGTCCATCACCAAGATAGGTGCGTTTTCTGCCATTTTAGGTAGAAGTAATGTTCAACCAATTTGCTTCTAATTTAGACAAAGTAGTAGGAAAGTTTATCAAACAAACTCTACATATGAGCTCTATCTATTTTACAATACGTGTAATATGTATTCACAAAATGTCCATTTTCTATATGTGTGAACTTCACATCTTTTTTTTTTTTTAGTAAGTTTTAGTGCATGATGAGGTGGTGTTTACCTATAGGATCCACCATCTCTTGGACTGGGCACCATTGATGGTATTTATTGGGCCCCACGTTCTTAAGTAAATCTCAATATTGCTTCAAAAAGGTAGCTATGCATATACAGTTTACAGACAGAATGTTAACATATTAAGCAAGAGTGTGACAACTTATCAGTGCTAAATGTGCCATAAAAAAAACCAGCATGTAAAATTCTTAGCTTTGACAAGTGACAACATATCTGGCAAAATGCATTGTAAACCAAATGTAATTTTTAGCTGCAGTAAATTTTAGACAATCAAAATGATGTTAAAATGTGTGTGTTTCTTACAGTCTAGAGGCTGCTTATTCTGATGGAGGAAAACACTGACAGCATCCTTCATGATCACTGAAAGAACTGTTCTCCTTTCTCCTGCCCCACACTGATCTATCTGATCGGTGCAGTGCAGGGGAGAAAGTCACCAGGACTTGCACGGATGTTGCGCATCCTGTGTAGCTGAAAAAACTTCTGCAAGACTAGCCCTTGGACCTCTTTATGAAAAGAAGAACGACACTCCTGATATGTGAGGTGGCATGGATAGGGTCCCAATCAAACAAAGTTGTTGATTAGCCATTGAACCTTTCAGGTCATGTGATCAGTCACATTCCTGGAAGGAATTTCAAGATGTGGTAATGTATACGATGGATGAGTGTACATATATATATATATATATATATATATATAAGTGTTTGTGTGTGTGGAGCTGCATGAGTATATAAGAGAGCTGTTGGTGTATGTAAGAAAGCTGTGTACAAGTATGTAGCAAAACAGTGCGTGTATGTAACAGAGGTGTGAGTGCATACTTCAAAGCTGTAGAAAAGCTATATGTGTTAGAACTGTGTTTGTGTATGGAGGAGAGTTGTGTGTGTATTTCGGAAAATTGCGTGTGTGATAGTAGTAGAGTTGTGTGTATGCAGGAGAGATGTGTGTATGTAGGAAAGAGGGTGGAAACTTATCAATGCTATAGGACCTATGCAAGAACCTAACATGATCAAATTTGACTCATGACAATACAGCTTTAAAAAATGCATTGGCAGCAATTGTACCGATCATCTACTTTCAATTAATTATCAGTAAATTGGTGAAAGTACACCTATTAAAAAAAAAATAACAGCCTCCTCCATATCCCCTCTAGCTGTCCTGTCCATCACCAAGATAGGTGCGTTTTCTGCCATTTTAGGTAGAAGTAATGTTCAACCAATTTGCTTCTAATTTAGACAAAGTAGTAGGAAAGTTTATCAAACAAACTCTACATATGAGCTCTATCTATTTTACAATACGTGTAATATGTATTCACAAAATGTCCATTTTCTATATGTGTGAACTTCACATCTTTTTTTTTTTTAGTAAGTTTTAGTGCATGATGAGGTGGTGTTTACCTATAGGATCCACCATCTCTTGGACTGGGCACCATTGATGGTATTTATTGGGCCCCACGTTCTTAAGTAAATCTCAATATTGCTTCAAAAAGGTAGCTATGCATATACAGTTTACAGACAGAATGTTAACATATTAAGCAAGAGTGTGACAACTTATCAGTGCTAAATGTGCCATAAAAAAACCCAGCATGTAAAATTCTTAGCTTTGACAAGTGACAACATATCTGGCAAAATGCATTGTAAACCAAATGTAATTTTTAGCTGCAGTAAATTTTAGACAATCAAAATGATGTTAAAATGTGTGTGTTTCTTACAGTCTAGAGGCTGCTTATTCTGATGGAGGAAAACACTGACAGCATCCTTCATGATCACTGAAAGAACTGTTCTCCTTTCTCCTGCCCCACACTGATCTATCTGATCGGTGCAGTGCAGGGGAGAAAGTCACCAGGACTTGCACGGATGTTGCGCATCCTGTGTAGCTGAAAAAACTTCTGCAAGACTAGCCCTTGGACCTCTTTATGAAAAGAAGAACGACACTCCTGATATGTGAGGTGGCATGGATAGGGTCCCAATCAAACAAAGTTGTTGATTAGCCATTGAACCTTTCAGGTCATGTGATCAGTCACATTCCTGGAAGGAATTTCAAGATGTGGTAATGTATACGATGGATGAGTGTACATATATATATATATATATATATATATAAGTGTTTGTGTGTGTGGAGCTGCATGAGTATATAAGAGAGCTGTTGGTGTATGTAAGAAAGCTGTGTACAAGTATGTAGCAAAACAGTGCGTGTATGTAACAGAGGTGTGAGTGCATACTTCAAAGCTGTAGAAAAGCTATATGTGTTAGAACTGTGTTTGTGTATGGAGGAGAGTTGTGTGTGTATTTCGGAAAATTGCGTGTGTGATAGTAGTAGAGTTGTGTGTATGCAGGAGAGATGTGTGTATGTAGGAAAGAGGGTGGAAACTTATCAATGCTATAGGACCTATGCAAGAACCTAACATGATCAAATTTGACTCATGACAATACAGCTTTAAAAAATGCATTGGCAGCAATTGTACCGATCATCTACTTTCAATGAATTATCAGCAAATTGGTGAAAGTACACCTATTAAAAAAAAAATAACAGCCTCCTCCATATCCCCTCTAGCTGTCCTGTCCATCACCAAGATAGGTGCGTTTTCTGCCATTTTAGGTAGAAGTAATGTTCAACCAATTTGCTTCTAATTTAGACAAAGTAGTAGGAAAGTTTATCAAACAAACTCTACATATGAGCTCTATCTATTTTACAATACGTGTAATATGTATTCACAAAATGTCCATTTTCTATATGTGTGAACTTCACATCTTTTTTTTTTTTTAGTAAGTTTTAGTGCATGATGAGGTGGTGTTTACCTATAGGATCCACCATCTCTTGGACTGGGCACCATTGATGGTATTTATTGGGCCCCACGTTCTTAAGTAAATCTCAATATTGCTTCAAAAAGGTAGCTATGCATATACAGTTTACAGACAGAATGTTAACATATTAAGCAAGAGTGTGACAACTTATCAGTGCTAAATGTGCCATAAAAAAACCCAGCATGTAAAATTCTTAGCTTTGACAAGTGACAACATATCTGGCAAAATGCATTGTAAACCAAATGTAATTTTTAGCTGCAGTAAATTTTAGACAATCAAAATGATGTTAAAATGTGTGTGTTTCTTACAGTCTAGAGGCTGCTTATTCTGATGGAGGAAAACACTGACAGCATCCTTCATGATCACTGAAAGAACTGTTCTCCTTTCTCCTGCCCCACACTGATCTATTTGATCGGTGCAGTGCAGGGGAGAAAGTCACCAGGACTTGCACGGATGTTGCGCATCCTGTGTAGCTGAAAAAACTTCTGCAAGACTAGCCCTTGGACCTCTTTATGAAAAGAAGAACGACACTCCTGATATGTGAGGTGGCATGGATAGGGTCCCAATCAAATAAAGTTGTTGATTAGCCATTGAACCTTTCAGGTCATGTGATCAGTCACATTCCTGGAAGGAATTTCAAGATGTGGTAATGTATACGATGGATGAGTGTACATATATATATATATATATATATATATATAAGTGTTTGTGTGTGTGGAGCTGCATGAGTATATAAGAGAGCTGTTGGTGTATGTAAGAAAGCTGTGTACAAGTATGTAGCAAAACAGTGCGTGTATGTAACAGAGGTGTGAGTGCATACTTCAAAGCTGTAGAAAAGCTATATGTGTTAGAACTGTGTTTGTGTATGGAGGAGAGTTGTGTGTGTATTTCGGAAAATTGCGTGTGTGATAGTAGTAGAGTTGTGTGTATGCAGGAGAGATGTGTGTATGTAGGAAAGAGGGTGGAAACTTATCAATGCTATAGGACCTATGCAAGAACCTAACATGATCAAATTTGACTCATGACAATACAGCTTTAAAAAATGCATTGGCAGCAATTGTACCGATCATCTACTTTCAATGAATTATCAGCAAATTGGTGAAAGTACACCTATTAAAAAAAAAATAACAGCCTCCTCCATATCCCCTCTAGCTGTCCTGTCCATCACCAAGATAGGTGCGTTTTCTGCCATTTTAGGTAGAAGTAATGTTCAACCAATTTGCTTCTAATTTAGACAAAGTAGTAGGAAAGTTTATCAAACAAACTCTACATATGAGCTCTATCTATTTTACAATACGTGTAATATGTATTCACAAAATGTCCATTTTCTATATGTGTGAACTTCACATCTTTTTTTTTTTTTAGTAAGTTTTAGTGCATGATGAGGTGGTGTTTACCTATAGGATCCACCATCTCTTGGACTGGGCACCATTGATGGTATTTATTGGGCCCCACGTTCTTAAGTAAATCTCAATATTGCTTCAAAAAGGTAGCTATGCATATACAGTTTACAGACAGAATGTTAACATATTAAGCAAGAGTGTGACAACTTATCAGTGCTAAATGTGCCATAAAAAAACCCAGCATGTAAAATTCTTAGCTTTGACAAGTGACAACATATCTGGCAAAATGCATTGTAAACCAAATGTAATTTTTAGCTGCAGTAAATTTTAGACAATCAAAATGATGTTAAAATGTGTGTGTTTCTTACAGTCTAGAGGCTGCTTATTCTGATGGAGGAAAACACTGACAGCATCCTTCATGATCACTGAAAGAACTGTTCTCCTTTCTCCTGCCCCACACTGATCTATCTGATCGGTGCAGTGCAGGGGAGAAAGTCACCAGGACTTGCACGGATGTTGCGCATCCTGTGTAGCTGAAAAAACTTCTGCAAGACTAGCCCTTGGACCTCTTTATGAAAAGAAGAACGACACTCCTGATATGTGAGGTGGCATGGATAGGGTCCCAATCAAACAAAGTTGTTGATTAGCCATTGAACCTTTCAGGTCATGTGATCAGTCACATTCCTGGAAGGAATTTCAAGATGTGGTAATGTATACGATGGATGAGTGTACATATATATATATATATATATATATATATAAGTGTTTGTGTGTGTGGAGCTGCATGAGTATATAAGAGAGCTGTTGGTGTATGTAAGAAAGCTGTGTACAAGTATGTAGCAAAACAGTGCGTGTATGTAACAGAGGTGTGAGTGCATACTTCAAAGCTGTAGAAAAGCTATATGTGTTAGAACTGTGTTTGTGTATGGAGGAGAGTTGTGTGTGTATTTCGGAAAATTGCGTGTGTGATAGTAGTAGAGTTGTGTGTATGCAGGAGAGATGTGTGTATGTAGGAAAGAGGGTGGAAACTTATCAATGCTATAGGACCTATGCAAGAACCTAACATGATCAAATTTGACTCATGACAATACAGCTTTAAAAAATGCATTGGCAGCAATTGTACCGATCATCTACTTTCAATGAATTATCAGCAAATTGGTGAAAGTACACCTATTAAAAAAAAAATAACAGCCTCCTCCATATCCCCTCTAGCTGTCCTGTCCATCACCAAGATAGGTGCGTTTTCTGCCATTTTAGGTAGAAGTAATGTTCAACCAATTTGCTTCTAATTTAGACAAAGTAGTAGGAAAGTTTATCAAACAAACTCTACATATGAGCTCTATCTATTTTACAATACGTGTAATATGTATTCACAAAATGTCCATTTTCTATATGTGTGAACTTCACATCTTTTTTTTTTTTTAGTAAGTTTTAGTGCATGATGAGGTGGTGTTTACCTATAGGATCCACCATCTCTTGGACTGGGCACCATTGATGGTATTTATTGGGCCCCACGTTCTTAAGTAAATCTCAATATTGCTTCAAAAAGGTAGCTATGCATATACAGTTTACAGACAGAATGTTAACATATTAAGCAAGAGTGTGACAACTTATCAGTGCTAAATGTGCCATAAAAAAACCCAGCATGTAAAATTCTTAGCTTTGACAAGTGACAACATATCTGGCAAAATGCATTGTAAACCAAATGTAATTTTTAGCTGCAGTAAATTTTAGACAATCAAAATGATGTTAAAATGTGTGTGTTTCTTACAGTCTAGAGGCTGCTTATTCTGATGGAGGAAAACACTGACAGCATCCTTCATGATCACTGAAAGAACTGTTCTCCTTTCTCCTGCCCCACACTGATCTATCTGATCGGTGCAGTGCAGGGGAGAAAGTCACCAGGACTTGCACGGATGTTGCGCATCCTGTGTAGCTGAAAAAACTTCTGCAAGACTAGCCCTTGGACCTCTTTATGAAAAGAAGAACGACACTCCTGATATGTGAGGTGGCATGGATAGGGTCCCAATCAAACAAAGTTGTTGATTAGCCATTGAACCTTTCAGGTCATGTGATCAGTCACATTCCTGGAAGGAATTTCAAGATGTGGTAATGTATACGATGGATGAGTGTACATATATATATATATATATATATATATATATATATATATATATAAGTGTTTGTGTGTGTGGAGCTGCATGAGTATATAAGAGAGCTGTTGGTGTATGTAAGAAAGCTGTGTACAAGTATGTAGCAAAACAGTGCGTGTATGTAACAGAGGTGTGAGTGCATACTTCAAAGCTGTAGAAAAGCTATATGTGTTAGAACTGTGTTTGTGTATGGAGGAGAGTTGTGTGTGTATTTCGGAAAATTGCGTGTGTGATAGTAGTAGAGTTGTGTGTATGCAGGAGAGATGTGTGTATGTAGGAAAGAGGGTGGAAACTTATCAATGCTATAGGACCTATGCAAGAACCTAACATGATCAAATTTGACTCATGACAATACAGCTTTAAAAAATGCATTGGCAGCAATTGTACCGATCATCTACTTTCAATGAATTATCAGCAAATTGGTGAAAGTACACCTATTAAAAAAAAAATAACAGCCTCCTCCATATCCCCTCTAGCTGTCCTGTCCATCACCAAGATAGGTGCGTTTTCTGCCATTTTAGGTAGAAGTAATGTTCAACCAATTTGCTTCTAATTTAGACAAAGTAGTAGGAAAGTTTATCAAACAAACTCTACATATGAGCTCTATCTATTTTACAATACGTGTAATATGTATTCACAAAATGTCCATTTTCTATATGTGTGAACTTCACATCTTTTTTTTTTTTTAGTAAGTTTTAGTGCATGATGAGGTGGTGTTTACCTATAGGATCCACCATCTCTTGGACTGGGCACCATTGATGGTATTTATTGGGCCCCACGTTCTTAAGTAAATCTCAATATTGCTTCAAAAAGGTAGCTATGCATATACAGTTTACAGACAGAATGTTAACATATTAAGCAAGAGTGTGACAACTTATCAGTGCTAAATGTGCCATAAAAAAACCCAGCATGTAAAATTCTTAGCTTTGACAAGTGACAACATATCTGGCAAAATGCATTGTAAACCAAATGTAATTTTTAGCTGCAGTAAATTTTAGACAATCAAAATGATGTTAAAATGTGTGTGTTTCTTACAGTCTAGAGGCTGCTTATTCTGATGGAGGAAAACACTGACAGCATCCTTCATGATCACTGAAAGAACTGTTCTCCTTTCTCCTGCCCCACACTGATCTATCTGATCGGTGCAGTGCAGGGGAGAAAGTCACCAGGACTTGCACGGATGTTGCGCATCCTGTGTAGCTGAAAAAACTTCTGCAAGACTAGCCCTTGGACCTCTTTATGAAAAGAAGAACGACACTCCTGATATGTGAGGTGGCATGGATAGGGTCCCAATCAAACAAAGTTGTTGATTAGCCATTGAACCTTTCAGGTCATGTGATCAGTCACATTCCTGGAAGGAATTTCAAGATGTGGTAATGTATACGATGGATGAGTGTACATATATATATATATATATATATATAAGTGTTTGTGTGTGTGGAGCTGCATGAGTATATAAGAGAGCTGTTGGTGTATGTAAGAAAGCTGTGTACAAGTATGTAGCAAAACAGTGCGTGTATGTAACAGAGGTGTGAGTGCATACTTCAAAGCTGTAGAAAAGCTATATGTGTTAGAACTGTGTTTGTGTATGGAGGAGAGTTGTGTGTGTATTTCGGAAAATTGCGTGTGTGATAGTAGTAGAGTTGTGTGTATGCAGGAGAGATGTGTGTATGTAGGAAAGAGGGTGGAAACTTATCAATGCTATAGGACCTATGCAAGAACCTAACATGATCAAATTTGACTCATGACAATACAGCTTTAAAAAATGCATTGGCAGCAATTGTACCGATCATCTACTTTCAATGAATTATCAGCAAATTGGTGAAAGTACACCTATTAAAAAAAAAATAACAGCCTCCTCCATATCCCCTCTAGCTGTCCTGTCCATCACCAAGATAGGTGCGTTTTCTGCCATTTTAGGTAGAAGTAATGTTCAACCAATTTGCTTCTAATTTAGACAAAGTAGTAGGAAAGTTTATCAAACAAACTCTACATATGAGCTCTATCTATTTTACAATACGTGTAATATGTATTCACAAAATGTCCATTTTCTATATGTGTGAACTTCACATCTTTTTTTTTTTTTAGTAAGTTTTAGTGCATGATGAGGTGGTGTTTACCTATAGGATCCACCATCTCTTGGACTGGGCACCATTGATGGTATTTATTGGGCCCCACGTTCTTAAGTAAATCTCAATATTGCTTCAAAAAGGTAGCTATGCATATACAGTTTACAGACAGAATGTTAACATATTAAGCAAGAGTGTGACAACTTATCAGTGCTAAATGTGCCATAAAAAAACCCAGCATGTAAAATTCTTAGCTTTGACAAGTGACAACATATCTGGCAAAATGCATTGTAAACCAAATGTAATTTTTAGCTGCAGTAAATTTTAGACAATCAAAATGATGTTAAAATGTGTGTGTTTCTTACAGTCTAGAGGCTGCTTATTCTGATGGAGGAAAACACTGACAGCATCCTTCATGATCACTGAAAGAACTGTTCTCCTTTCTCCTGCCCCACACTGATCTATCTGATCGGTGCAGTGCAGGGGAGAAAGTCACCAGGACTTGCACGGATGTTGCGCATCCTGTGTAGCTGAAAAAACTTCTGCAAGACTAGCCCTTGGACCTCTTTATGAAAAGAAGAACGACACTCCTGATATGTGAGGTGGCATGGATAGGGTCCCAATCAAACAAAGTTGTTGATTAGCCATTGAACCTTTCAGGTCATGTGATCAGTCACATTCCTGGAAGGAATTTCAAGATGTGGTAATGTATACGATGGATGAGTGTACATATATATATATATATATATATATATAAGTGTTTGTGTGTGTGGAGCTGCATGAGTATATAAGAGAGCTGTTGGTGTATGTAAGAAAGCTGTGTACAAGTATGTAGCAAAACAGTGCGTGTATGTAACAGAGGTGTGAGTGCATACTTCAAAGCTGTAGAAAAGCTATATGTGTTAGAACTGTGTTTGTGTATGGAGGAGAGTTGTGTGTGTATTTCGGAAAATTGCGTGTGTGATAGTAGTAGAGTTGTGTGTATGCAGGAGAGATGTGTGTATGTAGGAAAGAGGGTGGAAACTTATCAATGCTATAGGACCTATGCAAGAACCTAACATGATCAAATTTGACTCATGACAATACAGCTTTAAAAAATGCATTGGCAGCAATTGTACCGATCATCTACTTTCAATGAATTATCAGCAAATTGGTGAAAGTACACCTATTAAAAAAAAAATAACAGCCTCCTCCATATCCCCTCTAGCTGTCCTGTCCATCACCAAGATAGGTGCGTTTTCTGCCATTTTAGGTAGAAGTAATGTTCAACCAATTTGCTTCTAATTTAGACAAAGTAGTAGGAAAGTTTATCAAACAAACTCTACATATGAGCTCTATCTATTTTACAATACGTGTAATATGTATTCACAAAATGTCCATTTTCTATATGTGTGAACTTCACATCTTTTTTTTTTTTTAGTAAGTTTTAGTGCATGATGAGGTGGTGTTTACCTATAGGATCCACCATCTCTTGGACTGGGCACCATTGATGGTATTTATTGGGCCCCACGTTCTTAAGTAAATCTCAATATTGCTTCAAAAAGGTAGCTATGCATATACAGTTTACAGACAGAATGTTAACATATTAAGCAAGAGTGTGACAACTTATCAGTGCTAAATGTGCCATAAAAAAACCCAGCATGTAAAATTCTTAGCTTTGACAAGTGACAACATATCTGGCAAAATGCATTGTAAACCAAATGTAATTTTTAGCTGCAGTAAATTTTAGACAATCAAAATGATGTTAAAATGTGTGTGTTTCTTACAGTCTAGAGGCTGCTTATTCTGATGGAGGAAAACACTGACAGCATCCTTCATGATCACTGAAAGAACTGTTCTCCTTTCTCCTGCCCCACACTGATCTATCTGATCGGTGCAGTGCAGGGGAGAAAGTCACCAGGACTTGCACGGATGTTGCGCATCCTGTGTAGCTGAAAAAACTTCTGCAAGACTAGCCCTTGGACCTCTTTATGAAAAGAAGAACGACACTCCTGATATGTGAGGTGGCATGGATAGGGTCCCAATCAAACAAAGTTGTTGATTAGCCATTGAACCTTTCAGGTCATGTGATCAGTCACATTCCTGGAAGGAATTTCAAGATGTGGTAATGTATACGATGGATGAGTGTACATATATATATATATATATATATATATATATAAGTGTTTGTGTGTGTGGAGCTGCATGAGTATATAAGAGAGCTGTTGGTGTATGTAAGAAAGCTGTGTACAAGTATGTAGCAAAACAGTGCGTGTATGTAACAGAGGTGTGAGTGCATACTTCAAAGCTGTAGAAAAGCTATATGTGTTAGAACTGTGTTTGTGTATGGAGGAGAGTTGTGTGTGTATTTCGGAAAATTGCGTGTGTGATAGTAGTAGAGTTGTGTGTATGCAGGAGAGATGTGTGTATGTAGGAAAGAGGGTGGAAACTTATCAATGCTATAGGACCTATGCAAGAACCTAACATGATCAAATTTGACTCATGACAATACAGCTTTAAAAAATGCATTGGCAGCAATTGTACCGATCATCTACTTTCAATGAAT
Organism: Phyllobates terribilis; assembly: GCF_046119375.1. Taxonomy (NCBI): domain Eukaryota; kingdom Metazoa; phylum Chordata; class Amphibia; order Anura; family Dendrobatidae; genus Phyllobates; species Phyllobates terribilis. The sequence continues at coordinate 18,693 of NW_027364306.1, forward strand.
TATCAGCAAATTGGTGAAAGTACACCTATTAAAAAAAAAATAACAGCCTCCTCCATATCCCCTCTAGCTGTCCTGTCCATCACCAAGATAGGTGCGTTTTCTGCCATTTTAGGTAGAAGTAATGTTCAACCAATTTGCTTCTAATTTAGACAAAGTAGTAGGAAAGTTTATCAAACAAACTCTACATATGAGCTCTATCTATTTTACAATACGTGTAATATGTATTCACAAAATGTCCATTTTCTATATGTGTGAACTTCACATCTTTTTTTTTTTTTAGTAAGTTTTAGTGCATGATGAGGTGGTGTTTACCTATAGGATCCACCATCTCTTGGACTGGGCACCATTGATGGTATTTATTGGGCCCCACGTTCTTAAGTAAATCTCAATATTGCTTCAAAAAGGTAGCTATGCATATACAGTTTACAGACAGAATGTTAACATATTAAGCAAGAGTGTGACAACTTATCAGTGCTAAATGTGCCATAAAAAAACCCAGCATGTAAAATTCTTAGCTTTGACAAGTGACAACATATCTGGCAAAATGCATTGTAAACCAAATGTAATTTTTAGCTGCAGTAAATTTTAGACAATCAAAATGATGTTAAAATGTGTGTGTTTCTTACAGTCTAGAGGCTGCTTATTCTGATGGAGGAAAACACTGACAGCATCCTTCATGATCACTGAAAGAACTGTTCTCCTTTCTCCTGCCCCACACTGATCTATCTGATCGGTGCAGTGCAGGGGAGAAAGTCACCAGGACTTGCACGGATGTTGCGCATCCTGTGTAGCTGAAAAAACTTCTGCAAGACTAGCCCTTGGACCTCTTTATGAAAAGAAGAACGACACTCCTGATATGTGAGGTGGCATGGATAGGGTCCCAATCAAACAAAGTTGTTGATTAGCCATTGAACCTTTCAGGTCATGTGATCAGTCACATTCCTGGAAGGAATTTCAAGATGTGGTAATGTATACGATGGATGAGTGTACATATATATATATATATATATATATATATATAAGTGTTTGTGTGTGTGGAGCTGCATGAGTATATAAGAGAGCTGTTGGTGTATGTAAGAAAGCTGTGTACAAGTATGTAGCAAAACAGTGCGTGTATGTAACAGAGGTGTGAGTGCATACTTCAAAGCTGTAGAAAAGCTATATGTGTTAGAACTGTGTTTGTGTATGGAGGAGAGTTGTGTGTGTATTTCGGAAAATTGCGTGTGTGATAGTAGTAGAGTTGTGTGTATGCAGGAGAGATGTGTGTATGTAGGAAAGAGGGTGGAAACTTATCAATGCTATAGGACCTATGCAAGAACCTAACATGATCAAATTTGACTCATGACAATACAGCTTTAAAAAATGCATTGGCAGCAATTGTACCGATCATCTACTTTCAATGAATTATCAGCAAATTGGTGAAAGTACACCTATTAAAAAAAAAATAACAGCCTCCTCCATATCCCCTCTAGCTGTCCTGTCCATCACCAAGATAGGTGCGTTTTCTGCCATTTTAGGTAGAAGTAATGTTCAACCAATTTGCTTCTAATTTAGACAAAGTAGTAGGAAAGTTTATCAAACAAACTCTACATATGAGCTCTATCTATTTTACAATACGTGTAATATGTATTCACAAAATGTCCATTTTCTATATGTGTGAACTTCACATCTTTTTTTTTTTTTAGTAAGTTTTAGTGCATGATGAGGTGGTGTTTACCTATAGGATCCACCATCTCTTGGACTGGGCACCATTGATGGTATTTATTGGGCCCCACGTTCTTAAGTAAATCTCAATATTGCTTCAAAAAGGTAGCTATGCATATACAGTTTACAGACAGAATGTTAACATATTAAGCAAGAGTGTGACAACTTATCAGTGCTAAATGTGCCATAAAAAAACCCAGCATGTAAAATTCTTAGCTTTGACAAGTGACAACATATCTGGCAAAATGCATTGTAAACCAAATGTAATTTTTAGCTGCAGTAAATTTTAGACAATCAAAATGATGTTAAAATGTGTGTGTTTCTTACAGTCTAGAGGCTGCTTATTCTGATGGAGGAAAACACTGACAGCATCCTTCATGATCACTGAAAGAACTGTTCTCCTTTCTCCTGCCCCACACTGATCTATCTGATCGGTGCAGTGCAGGGGAGAAAGTCACCAGGACTTGCACGGATGTTGCGCATCCTGTGTAGCTGAAAAAACTTCTGCAAGACTAGCCCTTGGACCTCTTTATGAAAAGAAGAACGACACTCCTGATATGTGAGGTGGCATGGATAGGGTCCCAATCAAACAAAGTTGTTGATTAGCCATTGAACCTTTCAGGTCATGTGATCAGTCACATTCCTGGAAGGAATTTCAAGATGTGGTAATGTATACGATGGATGAGTGTACATATATATATATATATATATATATAAGTGTTTGTGTGTGTGGAGCTGCATGAGTATATAAGAGAGCTGTTGGTGTATGTAAGAAAGCTGTGTACAAGTATGTAGCAAAACAGTGCGTGTATGTAACAGAGGTGTGAGTGCATACTTCAAAGCTGTAGAAAAGCTATATGTGTTAGAACTGTGTTTGTGTATGGAGGAGAGTTGTGTGTGTATTTCGGAAAATTGCGTGTGTGATAGTAGTAGAGTTGTGTGTATGCAGGAGAGATGTGTGTATGTAGGAAAGAGGGTGGAAACTTATCAATGCTATAGGACCTATGCAAGAACCTAACATGATCAAATTTGACTCATGACAATACAGCTTTAAAAAATGCATTGGCAGCAATTGTACCGATCATCTACTTTCAATGAATTATCAGCAAATTGGTGAAAGTACACCTATTAAAAAAAAAATAACAGCCTCCTCCATATCCCCTCTAGCTGTCCTGTCCATCACCAAGATAGGTGCGTTTTCTGCCATTTTAGGTAGAAGTAATGTTCAACCAATTTGCTTCTAATTTAGACAAAGTAGTAGGAAAGTTTATCAAACAAACTCTACATATGAGCTCTATCTATTTTACAATACGTGTAATATGTATTCACAAAATGTCCATTTTCTATATGTGTGAACTTCACATCTTTTTTTTTTTTTAGTAAGTTTTAGTGCATGATGAGGTGGTGTTTACCTATAGGATCCACCATCTCTTGGACTGGGCACCATTGATGGTATTTATTGGGCCCCACGTTCTTAAGTAAATCTCAATATTGCTTCAAAAAGGTAGCTATGCATATACAGTTTACAGACAGAATGTTAACATATTAAGCAAGAGTGTGACAACTTATCAGTGCTAAATGTGCCATAAAAAAACCCAGCATGTAAAATTCTTAGCTTTGACAAGTGACAACATATCTGGCAAAATGCATTGTAAACCAAATGTAATTTTTAGCTGCAGTAAATTTTAGACAATCAAAATGATGTTAAAATGTGTGTGTTTCTTACAGTCTAGAGGCTGCTTATTCTGATGGAGGAAAACACTGACAGCATCCTTCATGATCACTGAAAGAACTGTTCTCCTTTCTCCTGCCCCACACTGATCTATCTGATCGGTGCAGTGCAGGGGAGAAAGTCACCAGGACTTGCACGGATGTTGCGCATCCTGTGTAGCTGAAAAAACTTCTGCAAGACTAGCCCTTGGACCTCTTTATGAAAAGAAGAACGACACTCCTGATATGTGAGGTGGCATGGATAGGGTCCCAATCAAACAAAGTTGTTGATTAGCCATTGAACCTTTCAGGTCATGTGATCAGTCACATTCCTGGAAGGAATTTCAAGATGTGGTAATGTATACGATGGATGAGTGTACATATATATATATATATATATATATATATATATATAAGTGTTTGTGTGTGTGGAGCTGCATGAGTATATAAGAGAGCTGTTGGTGTATGTAAGAAAGCTGTGTACAAGTATGTAGCAAAACAGTGCGTGTATGTAACAGAGGTGTGAGTGCATACTTCAAAGCTGTAGAAAAGCTATATGTGTTAGAACTGTGTTTGTGTATGGAGGAGAGTTGTGTGTGTATTTCGGAAAATTGCGTGTGTGATAGTAGTAGAGTTGTGTGTATGCAGGAGAGATGTGTGTATGTAGGAAAGAGGGTGGAAACTTATCAATGCTATAGGACCTATGCAAGAACCTAACATGATCAAATTTGACTCATGACAATACAGCTTTAAAAAATGCATTGGCAGCAATTGTACCGATCATCTACTTTCAATGAATTATCAGCAAATTGGTGAAAGTACACCTATTAAAAAAAAAATAACAGCCTCCTCCATATCCCCTCTAGCTGTCCTGTCCATCACCAAGATAGGTGCGTTTTCTGCCATTTTAGGTAGAAGTAATGTTCAACCAATTTGCTTCTAATTTAGACAAAGTAGTAGGAAAGTTTATCAAACAAACTCTACATATGAGCTCTATCTATTTTACAATACGTGTAATATGTATTCACAAAATGTCCATTTTCTATATGTGTGAACTTCACATCTTTTTTTTTTTTTAGTAAGTTTTAGTGCATGATGAGGTGGTGTTTACCTATAGGATCCACCATCTCTTGGACTGGGCACCATTGATGGTATTTATTGGGCCCCACGTTCTTAAGTAAATCTCAATATTGCTTCAAAAAGGTAGCTATGCATATACAGTTTACAGACAGAATGTTAACATATTAAGCAAGAGTGTGACAACTTATCAGTGCTAAATGTGCCATAAAAAAACCCAGCATGTAAAATTCTTAGCTTTGACAAGTGACAACATATCTGGCAAAATGCATTGTAAACCAAATGTAATTTTTAGCTGCAGTAAATTTTAGACAATCAAAATGATGTTAAAATGTGTGTGTTTCTTACAGTCTAGAGGCTGCTTATTCTGATGGAGGAAAACACTGACAGCATCCTTCATGATCACTGAAAGAACTGTTCTCCTTTCTCCTGCCCCACACTGATCTATCTGATCGGTGCAGTGCAGGGGAGAAAGTCACCAGGACTTGCACGGATGTTGCGCATCCTGTGTAGCTGAAAAAACTTCTGCAAGACTAGCCCTTGGACCTCTTTATGAAAAGAAGAACGACACTCCTGATATGTGAGGTGGCATGGATAGGGTCCCAATCAAACAAAGTTGTTGATTAGCCATTGAACCTTTCAGGTCATGTGATCAGTCACATTCCTGGAAGGAATTTCAAGATGTGGTAATGTATACGATGGATGAGTGTACATATATATATATATATATATATATATATAAGTGTTTGTGTGTGTGGAGCTGCATGAGTATATAAGAGAGCTGTTGGTGTATGTAAGAAAGCTGTGTACAAGTATGTAGCAAAACAGTGCGTGTATGTAACAGAGGTGTGAGTGCATACTTCAAAGCTGTAGAAAAGCTATATGTGTTAGAACTGTGTTTGTGTATGGAGGAGAGTTGTGTGTGTATTTTGGAAAATTGCGTGTGTGATAGTAGTAGAGTTGTGTGTATGCAGGAGAGATGTGTGTATGTAGGAAAGAGGGTGGAAACTTATCAATGCTATAGGACCTATGCAAGAACCTAACATGATCAAATTTGACTCATGACAATACAGCTTTAAAAAATGCATTGGCAGCAATTGTACCGATCATCTACTTTCAATGAATTATCAGCAAATTGGTGAAAGTACACCTATTAAAAAAAAAATAACAGCCTCCTCCATATCCCCTCTAGCTGTCCTGTCCATCACCAAGATAGGTGTGTTTTCTGCCATTTTAGGTAGAAGTAATGTTCAACCAATTTGCTTCTAATTTAGACAAAGTAGTAGGAAAGTTTATCAAACAAACTCTACATATGAGCTCTATCTATTTTACAATACGTGTAATATGTATTCACAAAATGTCCATTTTCTATATGTGTGAACTTCACATCTTTTTTTTTTTTAGTAAGTTTTAGTGCATGATGAGGTGGTGTTTACCTATAGGATCCACCATCTCTTGGACTGGGCACCATTGATGGTATTTATTGGGCCCCACGTTCTTAAGTAAATCTCAATATTGCTTCAAAAAGGTAGCTATGCATATACAGTTTACAGACAGAATGTTAACATATTAAGCAAGAGTGTGACAACTTATCAGTGCTAAATGTGCCATAAAAAAACCCAGCATGTAAAATTCTTAGCTTTGACAAGTGACAACATATCTGGCAAAATGCATTGTAAACCAAATGTAATTTTTAGCTGCAGTAAATTTTAGACAATCAAAATGATGTTAAAATGTGTGTGTTTCTTACAGTCTAGAGGCTGCTTATTCTGATGGAGGAAAACACTGACAGCATCCTTCATGATCACTGAAAGAACTGTTCTCCTTTCTCCTGCCCCACACTGATCTATCTGATCGGTGCAGTGCAGGGGAGAAAGTCACCAGGACTTGCACGGATGTTGCGCATCCTGTGTAGCTGAAAAAACTTCTGCAAGACTAGCCCTTGGACCTCTTTATGAAAAGAAGAACGACACTCCTGATATGTGAGGTGGCATGGATAGGGTCCCAATCAAACAAAGTTGTTGATTAGCCATTGAACCTTTCAGGTCATGTGATCAGTCACATTCCTGGAAGGAATTTCAAGATGTGGTAATGTATACGATGGATGAGTGTACATATATATATATATATATATATATATATATATATAAGTGTTTGTGTGTGTGGAGCTGCATGAGTATATAAGAGAGCTGTTGGTGTATGTAAGAAAGCTGTGTACAAGTATGTAGCAAAACAGTGCGTGTATGTAACAGAGGTGTGAGTGCATACTTCAAAGCTGTAGAAAAGCTATATGTGTTAGAACTGTGTTTGTGTATGGAGGAGAGTTGTGTGTGTATTTCGGAAAATTGCGTGTGTGATAGTAGTAGAGTTGTGTGTATGCAGGAGAGATGTGTGTATGTAGGAAAGAGGGTGGAAACTTATCAATGCTATAGGACCTATGCAAGAACCTAACATGATCAAATTTGACTCATGACAATACAGCTTTAAAAAATGCATTGGCAGCAATTGTACCGATCATCTACTTTCAATGAATTATCAGCAAATTGGTGAAAGTACACCTATTAAAAAAAAAATAACAGCCTCCTCCATATCCCCTCTAGCTGTCCTGTCCATCACCAAGATAGGTGTGTTTTCTGCCATTTTAGTTAGAAGTAATGTTCAACCAATTTGCTTCTAATTTAGACAAAGTAGTAGGAAAGTTTATCAAACAAACTCTACATATGAGCTCTATCTATTTTACAATACGTGTAATATGTATTCACAAAATGTCCATTTTCTATATGTGTGAACTTCACATCTTTTTTTTTTTTAGTAAGTTTTAGTGCATGATGAGGTGGTGTTTACCTATAGGATCCACCATCTCTTGGACTGGGCACCATTGATGGTATTTATTGGGCCCCACGTTCTTAAGTAAATCTCAATATTGCTTCAAAAAGGTAGCTATGCATATACAGTTTACAGACAGAATGTTAACATATTAAGCAAGAGTGTGACAACTTATCAGTGCTAAATGTGCCATAAAAAAACCCAGCATGTAAAATTCTTAGCTTTGACAAGTGACAACATATCTGGCAAAATGCATTGTAAACCAAATGTAATTTTTAGCTGCAGTAAATTTTAGACAATCAAAATGATGTTAAAATGTGTGTGTTTCTTACAGTCTAGAGGCTGCTTATTCTGATGGAGGAAAACACTGACAGCATCCTTCATGATCACTGAAAGAACTGTTCTCCTTTCTCCTGCCCCACACTGATCTATCTGATCGGTGCAGTGCAGGGGAGAAAGTCACCAGGACTTGCACGGATGTTGCGCATCCTGTGTAGCTGAAAAAACTTCTGCAAGACTAGCCCTTGGACCTCTTTATGAAAAGAAGAACGACACTCCTGATATGTGAGGTGGCATGGATAGGGTCCCAATCAAACAAAGTTGTTGATTAGCCATTGAACCTTTCAGGTCATGTGATCAGTCACATTCCTGGAAGGAATTTCAAGATGTGGTAATGTATACGATGGATGAGTGTACATATATATATATATATATATATATATAAGTGTTTGTGTGTGTGGAGCTGCATGAGTATATAAGAGAGCTGTTGGTGTATGTAAGAAAGCTGTGTACAAGTATGTAGCAAAACAGTGCGTGTATGTAACAGAGGTGTGAGTGCATACTTCAAAGCTGTAGAAAAGCTATATGTGTTAGAACTGTGTTTGTGTATGGAGGAGAGTTGTGTGTGTATTTCGGAAAATTGCGTGTGTGATAGTAGTAGAGTTGTGTGTATGCAGGAGAGATGTGTGTATGTAGGAAAGAGGGTGGAAACTTATCAATGCTATAGGACCTATGCAAGAACCTAACATGATCAAATTTGACTCATGACAATACAGCTTTAAAAAATGCATTGGCAGCAATTGTACCGATCATCTACTTTCAATGAATTATCAGCAAATTGGTGAAAGTACACCTATTAAAAAAAAAATAACAGCCTCCTCCATATCCCCTCTAGCTGTCCTGTCCATCACCAAGATAGGTGCGTTTTCTGCCATTTTAGGTAGAAGTAATGTTCAACCAATTTGCTTCTAATTTAGACAAAGTAGTAGGAAAGTTTATCAAACAAACTCTACATATGAGCTCTATCTATTTTACAATACGTGTAATATGTATTCACAAAATGTCCATTTTCTATATGTGTGAACTTCACATCTTTTTTTTTTTTTAGTAAGTTTTAGTGCATGATGAGGTGGTGTTTACCTATAGGATCCACCATCTCTTGGACTGGGCACCATTGATGGTATTTATTGGGCCCCACGTTCTTAAGTAAATCTCAATATTGCTTCAAAAAGGTAGCTATGCATATACAGTTTACAGACAGAATGTTAACATATTAAGCAAGAGTGTGACAACTTATCAGTGCTAAATGTGCCATAAAAAAACCCAGCATGTAAAATTCTTAGCTTTGACAAGTGACAACATATCTGGCAAAATGCATTGTAAACCAAATGTAATTTTTAGCTGCAGTAAATTTTAGACAATCAAAATGATGTTAAAATGTGTGTGTTTCTTACAGTCTAGAGGCTGCTTATTCTGATGGAGGAAAACACTGACAGCATCCTTCATGATCACTGAAAGAACTGTTCTCCTTTCTCCTGCCCCACACTGATCTATCTGATCGGTGCAGTGCAGGGGAGAAAGTCACCAGGACTTGCACGGATGTTGCGCATCCTGTGTAGCTGAAAAAACTTCTGCAAGTCTAGCCCTTGGACCTCTTTATGAAAAGAAGAACGACACTCCTGATATGTGAGGTGGCATGGATAGGGTCCCAATCAAACAAAGTTGTTGATTAGCCATTGAACCTTTCAGGTCATGTGATCAGTCACATTCCTGGAAGGAATTTCAAGATGTGGTAATGTATACGATGGATGAGTGTACATATATATATATATATATATATAAGTGTTTGTGTGTGTGGAGCTGCATGAGTATATAAGAGAGCTGTTGGTGTATGTAAGAAAGCTGTGTACAAGTATGTAGCAAAACAGTGCGTGTATGTAACAGAGGTGTGAGTGCATACTTCAAAGCTGTAGAAAAGCTATATGTGTTAGAACTGTGTTTGTGTATGGAGGAGAGTTGTGTGTGTATTTCGGAAAATTGCGTGTGTGATAGTAGTAGAGTTGTGTGTATGCAGGAGAGATGTGTGTATGTAGGAAAGAGGGTGGAAACTTATCAATGCTATAGGACCTATGCAAGAACCTAACATGATCAAATTTGACTCATGACAATACAGCTTTAAAAAATGCATTGGCAGCAATTGTACCGATCATCTACTTTCAATTAATTATCAGTAAATTGGTGAAAGTACACCTATTAAAAAAAAAATAACAGCCTCCTCCATATCCCCTCTAGCTGTCCTGTCCATCACCAAGATAGGTGCGTTTTCTGCCATTTTAGGTAGAAGTAATGTTCAACCAATTTGCTTCTAATTTAGACAAAGTAGTAGGAAAGTTTATCAAACAAACTCTACATATGAGCTCTATCTATTTTACAATACGTGTAATATGTATTCACAAAATGTCCATTTTCTATATGTGTGAACTTCACATCTTTTTTTTTTTTAGTAAGTTTTAGTGCATGATGAGGTGGTGTTTACCTATAGGATCCACCATCTCTTGGACTGGGCACCATTGATGGTATTTATTGGGCCCCACGTTCTTAAGTAAATCTCAATATTGCTTCAAAAAGGTAGCTATGCATATACAGTTTACAGACAGAATGTTAACATATTAAGCAAGAGTGTGACAACTTATCAGTGCTAAATGTGCCATAAAAAACCCAGCATGTAAAATTCTTAGCTTTGACAAGTGACAACATATCTGGCAAAATGCATTGTAAACCAAATGTAATTTTTAGCTGCAGTAAATTTTAGACAATCAAAATGATGTTAAAATGTGTGTGTTTCTTACAGTCTAGAGGCTGCTTATTCTGATGGAGGAAAACACTGACAGCATCCTTCATGATCACTGAAAGAACTGTTCTCCTTTCTCCTGCCCCACACTGATCTATCTGATCGGTGCAGTGCAGGGGAGAAAGTCACCAGGACTTGCACGGATGTTGCGCATCCTGTGTAGCTGAAAAAACTTCTGCAAGACTAGCCCTTGGACCTCTTTATGAAAAGAAGAACGACACTCCTGATATGTGAGGTGGCATGGATAGGGTCCCAATCAAACAAAGTTGTTGATTAGCCATTGAACCTTTCAGGTCATGTGATCAGTCACATTCCTGGAAGGAATTTCAAGATGTGGTAATGTATACGATGGATGAGTGTACATATATATATATATATATATATATATATATAAGTGTTTGTGTGTGTGGAGCTGCATGAGTATATAAGAGAGCTGTTGGTGTATGTAAGAAAGCTGTGTACAAGTATGTAGCAAAACAGTGCGTGTATGTAACAGAGGTGTGAGTGCATACTTCAAAGCTGTAGAAAAGCTATATGTGTTAGAACTGTGTTTGTGTATGGAGGAGAGTTGTGTGTGTATTTCGGAAAATTGCGTGTGTGATAGTAGTAGAGTTGTGTGTATGCAGGAGAGATGTGTGTATGTAGGAAAGAGGGTGGAAACTTATCAATGCTATAGGACCTATGCAAGAACCTAACATGATCAAATTTGACTCATGACAATACAGCTTTAAAAAATGCATTGGCAGCAATTGTACCGATCATCTACTTTCAATGAATTATCAGCAAATTGGTGAAAGTACACCTATTAAAAAAAAAATAACAGCCTCCTCCATATCCCCTCTAGCTGTCCTGTCCATCACCAAGATAGGTGCGTTTTCTGCCATTTTAGGTAGAAGTAATGTTCAACCAATTTGCTTCTAATTTAGACAAAGTAGTAGGAAAGTTTATCAAACAAACTCTACATATGAGCTCTATCTATTTTACAATACGTGTAATATGTATTCACAAAATGTCCATTTTCTATATGTGTGAACTTCACATCTTTTTTTTTTTTTAGTAAGTTTTAGTGCATGATGAGGTGGTGTTTACCTATAGGATCCACCATCTCTTGGACTGGGCACCATTGATGGTATTTATTGGGCCCCACGTTCTTAAGTAAATCTCAATATTGCTTCAAAAAGGTAGCTATGCATATACAGTTTACAGACAGAATGTTAACATATTAAGCAAGAGTGTGACAACTTATCAGTGCTAAATGTGCCATAAAAAAACCCAGCATGTAAAATTCTTAGCTTTGACAAGTGACAACATATCTGGCAAAATGCATTGTAAACCAAATGTAATTTTTAGCTGCAGTAAATTTTAGACAATCAAAATGATGTTAAAATGTGTGTGTTTCTTACAGTCTAGAGGCTGCTTATTCTGATGGAGGAAAACACTGACAGCATCCTTCATGATCACTGAAAGAACTGTTCTCCTTTCTCCTGCCCCACACTGATCTATCTGATCGGTGCAGTGCAGGGGAGAAAGTCACCAGGACTTGCACGGATGTTGCGCATCCTGTGTAGCTGAAAAAACTTCTGCAAGACTAGCCCTTGGACCTCTTTATGAAAAGAAGAACGACACTCCTGATATGTGAGGTGGCATGGATAGGGTCCCAATCAAACAAAGTTGTTGATTAGCCATTGAACCTTTCAGGTCATGTGATCAGTCACATTCCTGGAAGGAATTTCAAGATGTGGTAATGTATACGATGGATGAGTGTACATATATATATATATATATATATATATATATAAGTGTTTGTGTGTGTGGAGCTGCATGAGTATATAAGAGAGCTGTTGGTGTATGTAAGAAAGCTGTGTACAAGTATGTAGCAAAACAGTGCGTGTATGTAACAGAGGTGTGAGTGCATACTTCAAAGCTGTAGAAAAGCTATATGTGTTAGAACTGTGTTTGTGTATGGAGGAGAGTTGTGTGTGTATTTCGGAAAATTGCGTGTGTGATAGTAGTAGAGTTGTGTGTATGCAGGAGAGATGTGTGTATGTAGGAAAGAGGGTGGAAACTTATCAATGCTATAGGACCTATGCAAGAACCTAACATGATCAAATTTGACTCATGACAATACAGCTTTAAAAAATGCATTGGCAGCAATTGTACCGATCATCTACTTTCAATGAATTATCAGCAAATTGGTGAAAGTACACCTATTAAAAAAAAAATAACAGCCTCCTCCATATCCCCTCTAGCTGTCCTGTCCATCACCAAGATAGGTGCGTTTTCTGCCATTTTAGGTAGAAGTAATGTTCAACCAATTTGCTTCTAATTTAGACAAAGTAGTAGGAAAGTTTATCAAACAAACTCTACATATGAGCTCTATCTATTTTACAATACGTGTAATATGTATTCACAAAATGTCCATTTTCTATATGTGTGAACTTCACATCTTTTTTTTTTTTTAGTAAGTTTTAGTGCATGATGAGGTGGTGTTTACCTATAGGATCCACCATCTCTTGGACTGGGCACCATTGATGGTATTTATTGGGCCCCACGTTCTTAAGTAAATCTCAATATTGCTTCAAAAAGGTAGCTATGCATATACAGTTTACAGACAGAATGTTAACATATTAAGCAAGAGTGTGACAACTTATCAGTGCTAAATGTGCCATAAAAAAACCCAGCATGTAAAATTCTTAGCTTTGACAAGTGACAACATATCTGGCAAAATGCATTGTAAACCAAATGTAATTTTTAGCTGCAGTAAATTTTAGACAATCAAAATGATGTTAAAATGTGTGTGTTTCTTACAGTCTAGAGGCTGCTTATTCTGATGGAGGAAAACACTGACAGCATCCTTCATGATCACTGAAAGAACTGTTCTCCTTTCTCCTGCCCCACACTGATCTATCTGATCGGTGCAGTGCAGGGGAGAAAGTCACCAGGACTTGCACGGATGTTGCGCATCCTGTGTAGCTGAAAAAACTTCTGCAAGACTAGCCCTTGGACCTCTTTATGAAAAGAAGAACGACACTCCTGATATGTGAGGTGGCATGGATAGGGTCCCAATCAAACAAAGTTGTTGATTAGCCATTGAACCTTTCAGGTCATGTGATCAGTCACATTCCTGGAAGGAATTTCAAGATGTGGTAATGTATACGATGGATGAGTGTACATATATATATATATATATATATATAAGTGTTTGTGTGTGTGGAGCTGCATGAGTATATAAGAGAGCTGTTGGTGTATGTAAGAAAGCTGTGTACAAGTATGTAGCAAAACAGTGCGTGTATGTAACAGAGGTGTGAGTGCATACTTCAAAGCTGTAGAAAAGCTATATGTGTTAGAACTGTGTTTGTGTATGGAGGAGAGTTGTGTGTGTATTTCGGAAAATTGCGTGTGTGATAGTAGTAGAGTTGTGTGTATGCAGGAGAGATGTGTGTATGTAGGAAAGAGGGTGGAAACTTATCAATGCTATAGGACCTATGCAAGAACCTAACATGATCAAATTTGACTCATGACAATACAGCTTTAAAAAATGCATTGGCAGCAATTGTACCGATCATCTACTTTCAATGAATTATCAGCAAATTGGTGAAAGTACACCTATTAAAAAAAAAATAACAGCCTCCTCCATATCCCCTCTAGCTGTCCTGTCCATCACCAAGATAGGTGCGTTTTCTGCCATTTTAGGTAGAAGTAATGTTCAACCAATTTGCTTCTAATTTAGACAAAGTAGTAGGAAAGTTTATCAAACAAACTCTACATATGAGCTCTATCTATTTTACAATACGTGTAATATGTATTCACAAAATGTCCATTTTCTATATGTGTGAACTTCACATCTTTTTTTTTTTTTAGTAAGTTTTAGTGCATGATGAGGTGGTGTTTACCTATAGGATCCACCATCTCTTGGACTGGGCACCATTGATGGTATTTATTGGGCCCCACGTTCTTAAGTAAATCTCAATATTGCTTCAAAAAGGTAGCTATGCATATACAGTTTACAGACAGAATGTTAACATATTAAGCAAGAGTGTGACAACTTATCAGTGCTAAATGTGCCATAAAAAAACCCAGCATGTAAAATTCTTAGCTTTGACAAGTGACAACATATCTGGCAAAATGCATTGTAAACCAAATGTAATTTTTAGCTGCAGTAAATTTTAGACAATCAAAATGATGTTAAAATGTGTGTGTTTCTTACAGTCTAGAGGCTGCTTATTCTGATGGAGGAAAACACTGACAGCATCCTTCATGATCACTGAAAGAACTGTTCTCCTTTCTCCTGCCCCACACTGATCTATCTGATCGGTGCAGTGCAGGGGAGAAAGTCACCAGGACTTGCACGGATGTTGCGCATCCTGTGTAGCTGAAAAAACTTCTGCAAGACTAGCCCTTGGACCTCTTTATGAAAAGAAGAACGACACTCCTGATATGTGAGGTGGCATGGATAGGGTCCCAATCAAACAAAGTTGTTGATTAGCCATTGAACCTTTCAGGTCATGTGATCAGTCACATTCCTGGAAGGAATTTCAAGATGTGGTTCACATTCCTGGAAGGAATTTCAAGATGTGGTAATGTATACGATGGATGAGTGTACATATATATATATATATATGTATATATATATAAGTGTTTGTGTGTGTGGAGCTGCATGAGTATATAAGAGAGCTGTTGGTGTATGTAAGAAAGCTGTGTACAAGTATGTAGCAAAACAGTGCGTGTATGTAACAGAGGTGTGAGTGCATACTTCAAAGCTGTAGAAAAGCTATATGTGTTAGAACTGTGTTTGTGTATGGAGGAGAGTTGTGTGTGTATTTCGGAAAATTGCGTGTGTGATAGTAGTAGAGTTGTGTGTATGCAGGAGAGATGTGTGTATGTAGGAAAGAGGGTGGAAACTTATCAATGCTATAGGACCTATGCAAGAACCTAACATGATCAAATTTGACTCATGACAATACAGCTTTAAAAAATGCATTGGCAGCAATTGTACCGATCATCTACTTTCAATGAATTATCAGCAAATTGGTGAAAGTACACCTATTAAAAAAAAAATAACAGCCTCCTCCATATCCCCTCTAGCTGTCCTGTCCATCACCAAGATAGGTGCGTTTTCTGCCATTTTAGGTAGAAGTAATGTTCAACCAATTTGCTTCTAATTTAGACAAAGTAGTAGGAAAGTTTATCAAACAAACTCTACATATGAGCTCTATCTATTTTACAATACGTGTAATATGTATTCACAAAATGTCCATTTTCTATATGTGTGAACTTCACATCTTTTTTTTTTTTTAGTAAGTTTTAGTGCATGATGAGGTGGTGTTTACCTATAGGATCCACCATCTCTTGGACTGGGCACCATTGATGGTATTTATTGGGCCCCACGTTCTTAAGTAAATCTCAATATTGCTTCAAAAAGGTAGCTATGCATATACAGTTTACAGACAGAATGTTAACATATTAAGCAAGAGTGTGACAACTTATCAGTGCTAAATGTGCCATAAAAAAACCCAGCATGTAAAATTCTTAGCTTTGACAAGTGACAACATATCTGGCAAAATGCATTGTAAACCAAATGTAATTTTTAGCTGCAGTAAATTTTAGACAATCAAAATGATGTTAAAATGTGTGTGTTTCTTACAGTCTAGAGGCTGCTTATTCTGATGGAGGAAAACACTGACAGCATCCTTCATGATCACTGAAAGAACTGTTCTCCTTTCTCCTGCCCCACACTGATCTATCTGATCGGTGCAGTGCAGGGGAGAAAGTCACCAGGACTTGCACGGATGTTGCGCATCCTGTGTAGCTGAAAAAACTTCTGCAAGACTAGCCCTTGGACCTCTTTATGAAAAGAAGAACGACACTCCTGATATGTGAGGTGGCATGGATAGGGTCCCAATCAAACAAAGTTGTTGATTAGCCATTGAACCTTTCAGGTCATGTGATCAGTCACATTCCTGGAAGGAATTTCAAGATGTGGTAATGTATACGATGGATGAGTGTACATATATATATATATATATATATATATAAGTGTTTGTGTGTGTGGAGCTGCATGAGTATATAAGAGAGCTGTTGGTGTATGTAAGAAAGCTGTGTACAAGTATGTAGCAAAACAGTGCGTGTATGTAACAGAGGTGTGAGTGCATACTTCAAAGCTGTAGAAAAGCTATATGTGTTAGAACTGTGTTTGTGTATGGAGGAGAGTTGTGTGTGTATTTCGGAAAATTGCGTGTGTGATAGTAGTAGAGTTGTGTGTATGCAGGAGAGATGTGTGTATGTAGGAAAGAGGGTGGAAACTTATCAATGCTATAGGACCTATGCAAGAACCTAACATGATCAAATTTGACTCATGACAATACAGCTTTAAAAAATGCATTGGCAGCAATTGTACCGATCATCTACTTTCAATGAATTATCAGCAAATTGGTGAAAGTACACCTATTAAAAAAAAAATAACAGCCTCCTCCATATCCCCTCTAGCTGTCCTGTCCATCACCAAGATAGGTGCGTTTTCTGCCATTTTAGGTAGAAGTAATGTTCAACCAATTTGCTTCTAATTTAGACAAAGTAGTAGGAAAGTTTATCAAACAAACTCTACATATGAGCTCTATCTATTTTACAATACGTGTAATATGTATTCACAAAATGTCCATTTTCTATATGTGTGAACTTCACATCTTTTTTTTTTTTTAGTAAGTTTTAGTGCATGATGAGGTGGTGTTTACCTATAGGATCCACCATCTCTTGGACTGGGCACCATTGATGGTATTTATTGGGCCCCACGTTCTTAATGTAAATCTCAATATTGCTTCAAAAAGGTAGCTATGCATATACAGTTTACAGACAGAATGTTAACATATTAAGCAAGAGTGTGACAACTTATCAGTGCTAAATGTGCCATAAAAAAACCCAGCATGTAAAATTCTTAGCTTTGACAAGTGACAACATATCTGGCAAAATGCATTGTAAACCAAATGTAATTTTTAGCTGCAGTAAATTTTAGACAATCAAAATGATGTTAAAATGTGTGTGTTTCTTACAGTCTAGAGGCTGCTTATTCTGATGGAGGAAAACACTGACAGCATCCTTCATGATCACTGAAAGAACTGTTCTCCTTTCTCCTGCCCCACACTGATCTATCTGATCGGTGCAGTGCAGGGGAGAAAGTCACCAGGACTTGCACGGATGTGCGCATCCTGTGTAGCTGAAAAACTTCTGCAAGACTAGCCCTTGGACCTCTTTATGAAAAGAAGAACGACACTCCTGATATGTGAGGTGGCATGGATAGGGTCCAATCAAACAAAGTTGTTGATTAGCCATTGAACCTTTCAGGTCATGTGATCAGTCACATTCCTGGAAGGAATTTCAAGATGTGGTATGTATACGATGGATGAGTGTACATATATATATATATATATATATATTATATATATAAGTGTTTGTGTGTGTGGAGCTGCATGAGTATATAAGAGAGCTGTTGGTGTATGTAAGATAGCTGTGTACAAGTATGTAGCAAAACAGTGCGTGTATGTAACAGAGGTGTGAGTGCATACTTCAAGCTGTAGAAAAGCTATATGTGTTAGAACTGTGTTTGTGTATGGAGGAGAGTTGTGTGTGTATTTCGGAAAATTGCGTGTGTGATAGTAGTAGAGTTGTGTGTATGCAGGAGAGATGTGTGTATGTAGGAAGAGGGTGGAAACTTATCAATGCTATAGGACCTATGCAAGAACCTAACATGATCAAATTTGACTCATGACAATACAGCTTTAAAAAATGCATTGGCAGCAATGTACCGATCATCTACTTTCAATGAATTATCAGCAAATTGGTGAAAGTACACCTATTAAAAAAAAAATAACAGCCTCCTCCATATCCCCTCTAGCTGTCCTGTCCATCACCAAGATAGGTGCGTTTTCTGCCATTTTAGGTAGAAGTAATGTTCAACCAATTTGCTTCTAATTTAGACAAAGTAGTAGGAAAGTTTATCAAACAAACTCTACATATGAGCTCTATCTATTTTACAATACGTGTATATATGTATTCACAAAATGTCCATTTTCTATATGTGTGAACTTCACATCTTTTTTTTTTTTTAGTAAGTTTTAGTGCATGATGAGGTGGTGTTTACTATAGGATCCACCATCTCTTGGACTGGGCACCATTGATGGTATTTATTGGGCCCCACGTTCTTAAGTAAATCTCAATATTGCTTCAAAAAGGTAGCTATGCATATACAGTTTACAGACAGAATGTTAACATATTAAGCAAGAGTGTGACAACTTATCAGTGCTAAATGTGCCATAAAAAACCCAGCATGTAAAATTCTTAGCTTTGACAAGTGACAACATATCTGGCAAAATGCATTGTAAACCAAATGTAATTTTTAGCTGCAGTAAATTTTAGACAAATCAAAATGATGTTAAAATGGGTGTGTTTCTTACAGTCTAGAGGCTGCTTATTCTGATGGAGGAAAACACTGACAGCATCCTTCATGATCACTGAAAGAACTGTTCTCCTTCTCCTGCCCCACACTGATCTATCTGATCGGTGCAGTGCAGGGGAGAAAGTCACCAGGACTTGCACGGATGTTGCGCATCCTGTGTAGCTGAAAAAACTTCTGCAAGACTAGCCCCTTGGACCTCTTTATGAAAAGAAGAAACGACACTCCTGATATGTGAGGTGGCATGGATAGGGTCCCAATCAAACAAAGTTGTTGATTAGCCATTGAACCCTTTCAGGTCATGTTATCAGTCACATTCCTGGAAGGAATTTCAAGATGTGGTAATGTATACGATGGATGAGTGTACATATATATATATATATATATATATATAAGTGTTTGTGTGTGTGGAGCTGCATGAGTATATAAGAGAGCTGTTGGTGTATGTAAGAAAGCTGTGTACAAGTATGTAGCAAAACAGTGCGTGTATGTAACAGAGGTGTGAGTGCATACTTCAAAGCTGTAGAAAAGCTATATGTGTTAGAACTGTGTTTGTGTATGGAGGAGAGTTGTGTGTGTATTTTGGAAAATTGCGTGTGTGATAGTAGTAGAGTTGTGTGTATGCAGGAGAGATGTGTGTATGTAGGAAAGAGGGTGGAAACTTATCAATGCTATAGGACCTATGCAAGAACCTAACATGATCAAATTGACTCATGACAATACAGCTTTAAAAAATGCATTGGCAGCAATTGTACCGATCATCTACTTTCAATGAATTATCAGCAAATTGGTGAAAGTACACCTATTAAAAAAAAAATAACAGCCTCCTCCATATCCCCTCTAGCTGTCCTGTCCATCACCAAGATAGGTGTGTTTTCTGCCATTTTAGGTAGAAGTAATGTTCAACCAATTTGCTTCTAATTTAGACAAAGTAGTAGGAAAGTTTATCAAACAAACTCTACATATGAGCTCTATCTATTTTACAATACGTGTAATATGTATTCACAAAATGTCCATTTTCTATATGTGTGAACTTCACATCTTTTTTTTTTTTTAGTAAGTTTTAGTGCATGATGAGGTGGTGTTTACCTATAGGATCCACCATCTCTTGGACTGGGCACCATTGATGGTATTTATTGGGCCCCACGTTCTTAAGTAAATCTCAATATTGCTTCAAAAAGGTAGCTATGCATATACAGTTTACAGACAGAATGTTAACATATTAAGCAAGAGTGTGACAACTTATCAGTGCTAAATGTGCCATAAAAAAACCCAGCATGTAAAATTCTTAGCTTTGACAAGTGACAACATATCTGCAAATGCATTGTAAACCAAATGTAATTTTTAGCTGCAGTAAATTTTAGACAATCAAAATGATGTTAAAATGTGTGTGTTTCTACAGTCTAGAGGCTGCTTATTCTGATGGAGGAAAACACTGACAGCATCCTTCATGATCACTGAAAGAACTGTTCTCCTTTCTCCTGCCCCACACTGATCTATCTGATCGGTGCAGTGCAGGGGAGAAAGTCACCAGGACTTGCACGGATGTTGCGCATCCTGTGTAGCTGAAAAACTTCTGCAAGACTAGCCCTTGGACCTCTTTATGAAAAGAAGAACGACACTCCTGATATGTGAGGTGGCATGGATAGGGTCCCAATCAAACAAAGTTGTTGATTAGCCATTGAACCTTTCAGGTCATGTGATCAGTCACATTCCTGGAAGGAATTTCAAGATGTGGTAATGTATACGATGGATGAGTGTACATATATATATATATATATATATATATATATATATAAGTGTTTGTGTGTGTGGAGCTGCATGAGTATATAAGAGAGCTGTTGGTGTATGTAAGAAAGCTGTGTACAAGTATGTAGCAAACAGTGCGTGTATGTAACAGAGGTGTGAGTGCATACTTCAAAGCTGTAGAAAAGCTATATGTGTTAGAACTGTGTTTGTGTATGGAGGAGAGTTGTGTGTGTATTTCGGAAAATTGCGTGTGTGATAGTAGTAGAGTTGTGTGTATGCAGGAGAGATGTGTGTATGTAGGAAAGAGGGTGGAAACTTATCAATGCTATAGACCTATGCAAGAACCTAACATGATCAAATTTGACTCATGACAATACAGCTTTAAAAAATGCATTGGCAGCAATTGTACCGATCATCTACTTTCAATGAATTATCAGCAAATTGGTGAAAGTACACCTATTAAAAAAAAAATAACAGCCTCCTCCATATCCCCTCTAGCTGTCCTGTCCATCACCAAGATAGGTGTGTTTTCTGCCATTTTAGTTAGAAGTAATGTTCAACCATTTGCTTCTAATTTAGACAAAGTAGTAGGAAAGTTTATCAAACAAACTCTACATATGAGCTCTATCTATTTTACAATACGTGTAATATGTATTCACAAAATGTCCATTTTCTATATGTGTGAACTTCACATCTTTTTTTTTTTTAGTAAGTTTTAGTGCATGATGAGGTGGTGTTTACCTATAGGATCCACCATCTCTTGGACTGGGCACCATTGATGGTATTTATTGGGCCCCACGTTCTTAAGTAAATCTCAATATTGCTTCAAAAGGTAGCTATGCATATACAGTTTACAGACAGAATGTTAACATATTAAGCAAGAGTGTGACAACTTATCAGTGCTAAATGTGCCATAAAAAAACCCAGCATGTAAAATTCTTAGCTTTGACAAGTGACAACATATCTGGCAAAATGCATTGTAAACCAAATGTAATTTTTAGCTGCAGTAAATTTTAGACAATCAAAATGATGTTAAAATGTGTGTGTTTCTTACAGTCTAGAGGCTGCTTTTCTGATGGAGGAAAACACTGACAGCATCCTTCATGATCACTGAAAGAACTGTTCTCCTTTCTCTGCCCCACACTGATCTATCTGATCGGTGCAGTGCAGGGGAGAAAGTCACCAGGACTTGCACGGATGTTGCGCATCCTGTGTAGCTGAAAAAACTTCTGCAAGACTAGCCCTTGGACCTCTTTATGAAAAGAAGAACGACACTCCTGATATGTGAGGTGGCATGGATAGGGTCCCAATCAAACAAAGTTGTTGATTAGCCATTGAACCTTTCAGGTCATGTGATCAGTCACATTCCTGGAAGGAATTTCAAGATGTGGTAATGTATACGATGGATGAGTGTACATATATATATATATATATATATATATAAGTGTTTGTGTGTGTGGAGCTGCATGAGTATATAAGAGAGCTGTTGGTGTATGTAAGAAAGCTGTGTACAAGTATGTAGCAAACAGTGCGTGTATGTAACAGAGGTGTGAGTGCATACTTCAAAGCTGTAGAAAAGCTATATGTGTTAGAACTGTGTTTGTGTATGGAGGAGAGTTGTGTGTGTATTTCGGAAAATTGCGTGTGTGATAGTAGTAGAGTTGTGTGTATGCAGGAGAGATGTGTGTATGTAGGAAAGAGGGTGGAAACTTATCAATGCTATAGACCTATGCAAGAACCTAACATGATCAAATTTGACTCATGACAATACAGCTTTAAAAAATGCATTGGCAGCAATTGTACCGATCATCTACTTTCAATGAATTATCAGCAAATTGGTGAAAGTACACCTATTAAAAAAAATAACAGCCTCCTCCATATCCCCTCTAGCTGTCCTGTCCATCACCAAGATAGGTGCGTTTTCTGCCATTTTAGGTAGAAGTAATGTTCAACCAATTTGCTTCTAATTTAGACAAAGTAGTAGGAAAGTTTATCAAACAAACTCTACATATGAGCTCTATCTATTTTACAATACGTGTAATATGTATTCACAAAATGTCCATTTTCTATATGTGTGAACTTCACATCTTTTTTTTTTTTAGTAAGTTTTAGTGCATGATGAGGTGGTGTTTACCTATAGGATCCACCATCTCTTGGACTGGGCACCATTGATGGTATTTATTGGGCCCCACGTTCTTAAGTAAATCTCAATATTGCTTCAAAAAGGTAGCTATGCATATACAGTTTACAGACAGAATGTTAACATATTAAGCAAGAGTGTGACAACTTATCAGTGCTAAATGTGCCATAAAAAAACCCAGCATGTAAAATTCTTAGCTTTGACAAGTGACAACATATCTGGCAAAATGCATTGTAAACCAAATGTAATTTTTAGCTGCAGTAAATTTTAGACAATCAAAATGATGTTAAAATGTGTGTGTTTCTTACAGTCTAGAGGCTGCTTTTTCTGATGGAGGAAAACACTGACAGCATCCTTCATGATCACTGAAAGAACTGTTCTCCTTTCTCCTGCCCCACACTGATCTATCTGATCGGTGCAGTGCAGGGGAGAAAGTCACCAGGACTTGCACGGATGTTGCGCATCCTGTGTAGCTGAAAAAACTTCTGCAAGTCTAGCCCTTGGACCTCTTTATGAAAAGAAGAACGACACTCCTGATATGTGAGGTGGCATGGATAGGGTCCCAATCAAACAAAGTTGTTGATTAGCCATTGAACCTTTCAGGTCATGTGATCAGTCACATTCCTGGAAGGAATTTCAAGATGTGGTAATGTATACGATGGATGAGTGTACATATATATATATATATATATATAAGTGTTTGTGTGTGTGGAGCTGCATGAGTATATAAGAGAGCTGTTGGTGTATGTAAGAAAGCTGTGTACAAGTATGTAGCAAAACAGTGCGTGTATGTAACAGAGGTGTGAGTGCATACTTCAAAGCTGTAGAAAAGCTATATGTGTTAGAACTGTGTTTGTGTATGGAGGAGAGTTGTGTGTGTATTTCGGAAAATTGCGTGTGTGATAGTAGTAGAGTTGTGTGTATGCAGGAGAGATGTGTGTATGTAGGAAAGAGGGTGGAAACTTATCAATGCTATAGGACCTATGCAAGAACCTAACATGATCAATTTGACTCATGACAATACAGCTTTAAAAAATGCATTGGCAGCAATTGTACCGATCATCTACTTTCAATTAATTATCAGTAAATTGGTGAAAGTACACCTATTAAAAAAAAAATAACAGCCTCCTCCATATCCCCTCTAGCTGTCCTGTCCATCACCAAGATAGGTGCGTTTTCTGCCATTTTAGGTAGAAGTAATGTTCAACCAATTGCTTCTAATTTAGACAAAGTAGTAGGAAAGTTTATCAAACAAACTCTACATATGAGCTCTATCTATTTTACAATACGTGTAATATGTATTCACAAAATGTCCATTTTCTATATGTGTGAACTTCACATCTTTTTTTTTTTTAGTAAGTTTTAGTGCATGATGAGGTGGTGTTTACCTATAGGATCCACCATCTCTTGGACTGGGCACCATTGATGGTATTTATTGGGCCCCACGTTCTTAAGTAAATCTCAATATTGCTTCAAAAAGGTAGCTATGCATATACAGTTTACAGACAGAATGTTAACATATTAAGCAAGAGTGTGACAACTTATCAGTGCTAAATGTGCCATAAAAAACCCAGCATGTAAAATTCTTAGCTTTGACAAGTGACAACATATCTGGCAAAATGCATTGTAAACCAAATGTAATTTTAGCTGCAGTAAATTTTAGACAATCAAAATGATGTTAAAATGTGTGTGTTTCTTACAGTCTAGAGGCTGCTTATTCTGATGGAGGAAAACACTGACAGCATCCTTCATGATCACTGAAAGAACTGTTCTCCTTTCTCCTGCCCCACACTGATCTATCTGATCGGTGCAGTGCAGGGGAGAAAGTCACCAGGACTTGCACGGATGTTGCGCATCCTGTGTAGCTGAAAAAACTTCTGCAAGACTAGCCCTTGGACCTCTTTATGAAAAGAAGAACGACACTCCTGATATGTGAGGTGGCATGGATAGGGTCCCAATCAAACAAAGTTGTTGATTAGCCATTGAACCTTTCAGGTCATGTGATCAGTCACATTCCTGGAAGGAATTTCAAGATGTGGTAATGTATACGATGGATGAGTGTACATATATATATATATATATATATATATATATATATAAGTGTTTGTGTGTGTGAGCTGCATGAGTATATAAGAGAGCTGTTGGTGTATGTAAGAAAGCTGTGTACAAGTATGTAGCAAAACAGTGCATGTATGTAACAGAGGTGTGAGTGCATACTTCAAAGCTGTAGAAAAGCTATATGTGTTAGAACTGTGTTTGTGTATGGAGGAGAGTTGTGTGTGTATTTCGGAAAATTGCGTGTGTGAGAGTAGTAGAGTTGTGTGTATGCAGGAGAGATGTGTGTATGTAGGAAAGAGGGTGGAAACTTATCAATGCTATAGGACCTATGCAAGAACCTAACATGATCAAATTTGACTCATGACAATACAGCTTTAAAAAATGCATTGGCAGCAATTGTACCGATCATCTACTTTCAATTAATTATCAGTAAATTGGTGAAAGTACACCTATTAAAAAAAAAATAACAGCCTCCTCCATATCCCTCTAGCTGTCCTGTCCATCACCAAGATAGGTGCGTTTTCTGCCATTTTAGGTAGAAGTAATGTTCAACCATTTGCTTCTAATTTAGACAAAGTAGTAGAAAGTTTATCAAACAAACTCTACATATGAGCTCTATCTATTTTACAATACTGTAATATGTATTCACAAAATGTCCATTTTCTATATGTGTGAACTTCACATCTTTTTTTTTTTTTAGTAAGTTTTAGTGCATGATGAGGTGGTGTTTACCTATAGGATCCACCATCTCTTGGACTGGGCACCATTGATGGTATTTATTGGGCCCCACGTTCTTAAGTAAATCTCAATATTGCTTCAAAAAGGTAGCTATGCATATACAGTTTACAGACAGAATGTTAACATATTAAGCAAGAGTGTGACAACTTATCAGTGCTAAATGTGCCATAAAAAAACCCAGCATGTAAAATTCTTAGCTTTGACAAGTGACAACATATCTGGCAAAATGCATTGTAAACCAAATGTAATTTTTAGCTGCAGTAAATTTTAGACAATCAAAATGATGTTAAAATGTGTGTGTTTCTTACAGTCTAGAGCTGCTTATTCTGATGGAGGAAAACACTGACAGCATCCTTCATGATCACTGAAAGAACTGTTCTCCTTTCTCCTGCCCCACACTGATCTATCTGATCGGTGCAGTGCAGGGGAGAAAGTCACCAGGACTTGCACGGATGTTGCGCATCCTGTGTAGCTGAAAAAACTTCTGCAAGTCTAGCCCTTGGACCTCTTTATGAAAAGAAGAACGACACTCCTGATATGTGAGGTGGCATGGATAGGGTCCCAATCAAACAAAGTTGTTGATTAGCCATTGAACCTTTCAGGTCATGTGATCAGTCACATTCCTGGAAGGAATTTCAAGATGTGGTAATGTATACGATGGATGAGTGTACATATATATATATATATATATATAAGTGTTTGTGTGTGTGGAGCTGCATGAGTATATAAGAGAGCTGTTGGTGTATGTAAGAAAGCTGTGTACAAGTATGTAGCAAAACAGTGCGTGTATGTAACAGAGGTGTGAGTGCATACTTCAAAGCTGTAGAAAAGCTATATGTGTTAGAACTGTGTTTGTGTATGGAGGAGAGTTGTGTGTGTATTTCGGAAAATTGCGTGTGTGATAGTAGTAGAGTTGGTGTATGCAGGAGAGATGTGTGTATGTAGGAAAGAGGGTGGAAACTTTATCAATTGCTATAGGACCTATGCAAGAACCTAACATGATCAAATTTGACTCATGACAATACAGCTTTAAAAAATGCATTGGCAGCAATTGTACCGATCATCTACTTTCATTAATTATCAGTAAATTGGTGAAAGTACACCTATTAAAAAAAAATAACAGGCCTCCTCCATATCCCCTCTAGCTGTCCTGTCCATCACCAAGATAGGTGCGTTTTCTGCCATTTTAGGTAGAAGTAATTCAACCAATTTGCTTCTAATTTAGACAAAGTAGTAGGAAAGTTTATCAAACAAACTCTACATATGAGCTCTATCTATTTTACAATACGTGTAATATGTATTCACAAAATGTCCATTTTCTATATGTGTGAACTTCACATCTTTTTTTTTTTAGTAAGTTTTAGTGCATGATGAGGTGGTGTTTACCTATAGGATCCACCATCTCTTGGACTGGGCACCATTGATGGTATTTATTGGGCCCCACGTTCTTAAGTAAATCTCAATATTGCTTCAAAAAGGTAGCTATGCATATACAGTTTACAGACAGAATGTTAACATATTAAGCAAGAGTGTGACAACTTATCAGTGCTAAATGTGCCATAAAAAACCCAGCATGTAAAATTCTTAGCTTTGACAAGTGACAACATATCTGGCAAAATGCATTGTAAACCAAATGTAATTTTTAACTGCAGTAAATTTAGACATAACAAATGATGTTAAAATGTGTGTGTTTCTTACAGTCTAGAGCTGCTTATTCTGATGGAGGAAAACACTGACAGCATCCTTCATGATCACTGAAAGAACTGTTCTCCTTTCTCCTGCCCCACACTGATCTATCTGATCGGTGCAGTGCAGGGGAGAAAGTCACCAGGACTTGCACGGATGTTGCGCATCCTGTGTAGTGAAAAAACTTCTGCAAGACTAGCCCTTGGACCTCTTTATGAAAAGAAGAACACACTCCTGATATGTGAGGTGGCATGGATAGGGTCCCAATCAAACAAAAGTTGTTGATTAGCCATTGAACCTTTCAGGTCATGTGATCAGTCACATTCCTGGAAGGAATTTCAAGATGTGGTAATGTATACGATGGATGAGTGTACATATATATATATATATATATATATATATATATATATATAAGTGTTTGTGTGTTGGAAGCTGCATTATATAAGAGAGCTGTTGGTGTATGTAAGAAAGCTGTGTACAAGTATGTAGCAAAACAGTGCATGTATGTAACAGAGGTGTGAGTGCATACTTCAAAGCTGTAGAAAAGCTATATGTGTTAGAACTGTGTTTGTGTATGGAGGAGAGTTGTGTGTGTATTTCGGAAAATTGCGTGTGTGAGAGTAGTAGAGTTGTGTGTATGCAGGAGAGATGTGTGTATGTAGGAAAGAGGGTGGAAACTTATCAATGCTATAGGACCTATGCAAGAACCTAACATGATCAAATTTGACTCATGACAATACAGCTTTAAAAATGCATTGGCAGCAATTGTACCGATCATCTACTTTCAATTAATTATCAGTAAATTGGTGAAAGTACACCTATTAAAAAAAAATAACAGCTCCTCCATATCCCCTCTAGCTGTCCTGTCCATCACCAAGATAGGTGCGTTTTCTGCCATTTTAGGTAGAAGTAATGTTCAACCAATTTGCTTCTAATTTAGACAAAGTAGTAGGAATGTTTATCAAACAAACTCTACATATGAGCTCTATCTATTTTACAATACGTGTAATATGTATTCACAAAATGTCCATTTTCTATATGTGTGAACTTCACATCTTTTTTTTTTTTAGTAAGTTTTAGTGCATGATGAGGTGGTGTTTACCTATAGGATCCACCATCTCTTGGACTGGGCACCATTGATGGTATTTATTGGGCCCCACGTTCTTAAGTAATCTCAATATTGCTTCAAAAAGGTAGCTATGCATATACAGTTTACAGACAGAATGTTAACATATTAAGCAAGAGTGTGACAACTTATCAGTGCTAAATGTGCCATAAAAAACCCAGCATGTAAAATTCTTAGCTTTGACAAGTGACAACATATCTGGCAAAATGCATTGTAAACCAAATGTAATTTTTAGCTGCAGTAAATTTTAGACAATCAAAATGATGTTAAAATGTGTGTGTTTCTTACAGTCTAGAGGCTGCTTATTCTGATGGAGGAAAACACTGACAGCATCCTTCATGATCACTGAAAGAACTGTTCTCCTTTCTCCTGCCCCACACTGATCTATCTGATCGGTGCAGTGCAGGGGAGAAAGTCACCAGGACTTGCACGGATGTTGCGCATCCTGTGTAGCTGAAAAAACTTCTGCAAGACTAGCCCTTGGACCTCTTTATGAAAAGAAGAACGACACTCCTGATATGTGAGGTGGCATGGATAGGGTCCCAATCAAACAAAGTTGTTGATTAGCCATTGAACCTTTCAGGTCATGTGATCAGTCACATTCCTGGAAGGAATTTCAAGATGTGGTAATGTATACGATGGATGAGTGTACATATATATATATATATATATATATATATATATATATATAAGTGTTTGTGTGTGTGGAGCTGCATGAGTATATAAGAGAGCTGTTGGTGTATGTAAGAAAGCTGTGTACAAGTATGTAGCAAAACAGTGCATGTATGTAACAGAGGTGTGAGTGCATACTTCAAAGCTGTAGAAAAGCTATATGTGTTAGAACTGTGTTTGTGTATGGAGGAGAGTTGTGTGTGTATTTCGGAAAATTGCGTGTGTGATAGTAGTAGAGTTGTGTGTATGCAGGAGAGATGTGTGTATGTAGGAAAGAGGGTGGAAACTTATCATGCTATAGGACCTATGCAAGAACCTAACATGATCAAATTTGACTCATGACAATACAGCTTTAAAAAATGCATTGGCAGCAATTGTACCGATCATCTACTTTCAATGAATTATCAGCAAATTGGTTGAAAGTACACCTATTAAAAAAAAAATAACAGCCTCCTCCATATCCCCTCTAGCTGTCCTGTCCATCACCAAGATAGGTGCGTTTTCTGCCATTTTAGGTAGAAGTAATGTTCAACCAATTTGCTTCTAATTTAGACAAAGTAGTAGGAAAGTTTATCAAACAAACTCTACATATGAGCTCTATCTATTTTACAATACGTGTAATATGTATTCACAAAATGTCCATTTTCTATATGTGTGAACTTCACATCTTTTTTTTTTTTTTAGTAAGTTTTAGTGCATGATGAGGTGGTGTTTACCTATAGGATCCACCATCTCTTGACTGGGCACCATTGATGGTATTTATTGGCCCCACGTTCTTAAGTAAATCTCAATATTGCTTCAAAAAGGTAGCTATGCATATACAGTTTACAGACAGAATGTTAACATATTAAGCAAGAGTGTGACAACTTATCAGTGCTAAATGTGCCATAAAAAACCCAGCATGTAAAATTCTTAGCTTTGACAAGTGACACATATCTGGCAAAATGCATTTGTAAACCAAATGTAATTTTTAGCTGCAGTAAATTTTAGACAATCAAAATGATGTTAAAATGTGTGTGTTTCTTACAGTCTAGAGGCTGCTTATTCTGATGGAGGAAAACACTGACAGCATCCTTCATGATCACTGAAAGAACTGTTCTCCTTTCTCCTGCCCCACACTGATCTATCTGATCGGTGCAGTGCAGGGGAGAAAGTCACCAGGACTTGCACGGATGTTGCGCATCCTGTGTAGCTGAAAAAACTTCTGCAAGACTAGCCCTTGGACCTCTTTATGAAAAGAAGAACGACACTCCTGATATGTGAGGTGGCATGGATAGGGTCCCAATCAAACAAAGTTGTTGATTAGCCATTGAACCTTTCAGGTCATGTGATCAGTCACATTCCTGGAAGGAATTTCAAGATGTGGTAATGTATACGATGGATGAGTGTACATATATATATATATATATATATAAGTGTTTGTGTGTGTGGAGCTGCATGAGTATATAAGAGAGCTGTTGGTGTATGTAAGAAGCTGTGTACAAGTATGTAGCAAAACAGTGCGTGTATGTAACAGAGGTGTGAGTGCATACTTCAAAGCTGTAGAAAAGCTATATGTGTTAGAACTGTGTTTGTGTATGGAGGAGAGTTGTGTGTGTATTTCGGAAAATTGCGTGTGTGATAGTAGTATAGGTTGTGTGTATGCAGGAGAGATGTGTGTATGTAGGAAAGAGGGTGGAAACTTATCAATGCTATAGGACCTATGCAAGAACCTAACATGATCAAATTTGACTCATGACAATACAGCTTTAAAAAATGCATGGCAGCAATTGTACCGATCATCTACTTTCAATTAATTATCAGTAAATTGGTGAAAGTACACCTATTAAAAAAAAATAACAGCCTCCTCCATATCCCCTCTAGCTGTCCTGTCCATCACCAAGATAGGTGCGTTTTCTGCCATTTTAGGTAGAAGTAATGTTCAACCAATTTTGCTTCTAATTTAGACAAAGTAGTAGGAAAGTTTATCAAACAAACTCTACATATGAGCTCTATCTATTTACAATACGTGTAATATGTATTCACAAAATGTCCTTTTCTATATGTGTGAACTTCACATTCTTTTTTTTTTAGTAAGTTTTAGTGCATGATGAGGTGGTGTTTACCTATAGAGGATCCACCATCTCTTGGACTGGGCACCATTGATGGTATTTATTGGGCCCCACGTTCTTAAGTAAATCTCAATATTGCTTCAAAAAGGTAGCTATGCATATACAGTTTACAGACAGAATGTTAACATATTAAGCAAGAGTGTGACAACTTATCAGTGCTAAATGTGCCATAAAAAACCCAGCATGTAAAATTCTTAGCTTTGACAAGTGACAACATATCTGGCAAAATGCATTGTAAACCAAATGTAATTTTTAGCTGCAGTAAATTTTAGACAATCAAAATGATGTTAAAATGTGTGTGTTTCTTACAGTCTAGAGGCTGCTTATTCTGATGGAGGAAAACACTGACAGCATCCTTCATGATCACTGAAAGAACTGTTCTCCTTTCTCCTGCCCCACACTGATCTATCTGATCGGTGCAGTGCAGGGGAGAAAGTCACCAGGACTTGCACGGATGTTGCGCATCCTGTGTAGCTGAAAAAACTTCTGCAAGACTAGCCCTTGGACCTCTTTATGAAAAGAAGAACGACACTCCTGATATGTGAGGTGGCATGGATAGGGTCCCAATCAAACAAAGTTGTTGATTAGCCATTGAACCTTTCAGGTCATGTGATCAGTCACATTCCTGGAAGGAATTTCAAGATGTGGTAATGTATACGATGGATGAGTGTACATATATATATATATATATATATATATATAGTGTTTGTGTGTGTGGAGCTGCATGAGTATATAAGAGAGCTGTTGGTGTATGTAAGAAAGCTGTGTACAAGTATGTAGCAAAACAGTGCGTGTATGTAACAGAGGTGTGAGTGCATACTTCAAAGCTGTAGAAAAGCTATATGTGTTAGAACTGTGTTTGTGTATGGAGGAGAGTTGTGTGTGTATTTCGGAAAATTGCGTGTGTGATAGTAGTAGAGTTGTGTGTATGCAGGAGAGATGTGTGTATGTAGGAAAGAGGGTGGAAACTTATCAATGCTATAGGACCTATGCAAGAACCTAACATGATCAAATTTGACTCATGACAATACAGCTTTAAAAAATGCATTGGCAGCAATTGTACCGATCATCTACTTTCAATGAATTATCAGCAAATTGGTGAAAGTACACCTATTAAAAAAAAAATAACAGCCTCCTCCATATCCCCTCTAGCTGTCCTGTCCATCACCAAGATAGGTGCGTTTTCTGCCATTTTAGGTAGAAGTAATGTTCAACCAATTTGCTTCTAATTTAGACAAAGTAGTAGGAAAGTTTATCAACAAACTCTACATATGAGCTCTATCTATTTTACAATACGTGTAATATGTATTCACAAAATGTCCATTTTCTATATGTGTGAACTTCACATCTTTTTTTTTTTTAGTAAGTTTTAGTGCATGATGAGGTGGTGTTTACCTATAGGATCCACCATCTCTTGGACTGGGCACCATTGATGGTATTTATTGGGCCCCACGTTCTTAAGTAAATCTCAATATTGCTTCAAAAAGGTAGCTATGCATATACAGTTTACAGACAGAATGTTAACATATTAAGCAAGAGTGTGACAACTTATCAGTGCTAAATGTGCCATAAAAAAACCCAGCATGTAAAATTCTTAGCTTTGACAAGTGACAACATATCTGGCAAAATGCATTGTAAACCAAATGTAATTTTTAGCTGCAGTAAATTTTAGACAATCAAAATGATGTTAAAATGTGTGTGTTTCTTACAGTCTAGAGGCTGCTTATTCTGATGGAGGAAAACACTGACAGCATCCTTCATGATCACTGAAAGAACTGTTCTCCTTTCTCCTGCCCCACACTGATCTATCTGATCGGTGCAGTGCAGGGGAGAAAGTCACCAGGACTTGCACGGATGTTGCGCATCCTGTGTAGCTGAAAAAACTTCTGCAAGACTAGCCCTTGGACCTCTTTATGAAAAGAAGAACGACACTCCTGATATGTGAGGTGGCATGGATAGGGTCCCAATCAAACAAAGTTGTTGATTAGCCATTGAACCTTTCAGGTCATGTGATCAGTCACATTCCTGGAAGGAATTTCAAGATGTGGTAATGTATACGATGGATGAGTGTACATATATATATATATATATATATATATATAAGTGTTTGTGTGTGTGGAGCTGCATGAGTATATAAGAGAGCTGTTGGTGTATGTAAGAAAGCTGTGTACAAGTATGTAGCAAAACAGTGCGTGTATGTAACAGAGGTGTGAGTGCATACTTCAAAGCTGTAGAAAAGCTATATGTGTTAGAACTGTGTTTGTGTATGGAGGAGAGTTGTGTGTGTATTTCGGAAAATTGCGTGTGTGATAGTAGTAGAGTTGTGTGTATGCAGGAGAGATGTGTGTATGTAGGAAAGAGGGTGGAAACTTATCAATGCTATAGGACCTATGCAAGAACCTAACATGATCAAATTTGACTCATGACAATACAGCTTTAAAAAATGCATTGGCAGCAATTGTACCGATCATCTACTTTCAATGAATTATCAGCAAATTGGTGAAAGTACACCTATTAAAAAAAAAATAACAGCCTCCTCCATATCCCCTCTAGCTGTCCTGTCCATCACCAAGATAGGTGCGTTTTCTGCCATTTTAGGTAGAAGTAATGTTCAACCAATTTGCTTCTAATTTAGACAAAGTAGTAGGAAAGTTTATCAAACAAACTCTACATATGAGCTCTATCTATTTTACAATACGTGTAATATGTATTCACAAAATGTCCATTTTCTATATGTGTGAACTTCACATCTTTTTTTTTTTTTAGTAAGTTTTAGTGCATGATGAGGTGGTGTTTACCTATAGGATCCACCATCTCTTGGACTGGGCACCATTGATGGTATTTATTGGGCCCCACGTTCTTAAGTAAATCTCAATATTGCTTCAAAAAGGTAGCTATGCATATACAGTTTACAGACAGAATGTTAACATATTAAGCAAGAGTGTGACAACTTATCAGTGCTAAATGTGCCATAAAAAAACCCAGCATGTAAAATTCTTAGCTTTGACAAGTGACAACATATCTGGCAAAATGCATTGTAAACCAAATGTAATTTTTAGCTGCAGTAAATTTTAGACAATCAAAATGATGTTAAAATGTGTGTGTTTCTTACAGTCTAGAGGCTGCTTATTCTGATGGAGGAAAACACTGACAGCATCCTTCATGATCACTGAAAGAACTGTTCTCCTTTCTCCTGCCCCACACTGATCTATCTGATCGGTGCAGTGCAGGGGAGAAAGTCACCAGGACTTGCACGGATGTTGCGCATCCTGTGTAGCTGAAAAAACTTCTGCAAGACTAGCCCTTGGACCTCTTTATGAAAAGAAGAACGACACTCCTGATATGTGAGGTGGCATGGATAGGGTCCCAATCAAACAAAGTTGTTGATTAGCCATTGAACCTTTCAGGTCATGTGATCAGTCACATTCCTGGAAGGAATTTCAAGATGTGGTAATGTATACGATGGATGAGTGTACATATATATATATATATATATATATATATATATATATAAGTGTTTGTGTGTGTGGAGCTGCATGAGTATATAAGAGAGCTGTTGGTGTATGTAAGAAAGCTGTGTACAAGTATGTAGCAAAACAGTGCGTGTATGTAACAGAGGTGTGAGTGCATACTTCAAAGCTGTAGAAAAGCTATATGTGTTAGAACTGTGTTTGTGTATGGAGGAGAGTTGTGTGTGTATTTCGGAAAATTGCGTGTGTGATAGTAGTAGAGTTGTGTGTATGCAGGAGAGATGTGTGTATGTAGGAAAGAGGGTGGAAACTTATCAATGCTATAGGACCTATGCAAGAACCTAACATGATCAAATTTGACTCATGACAATACAGCTTTAAAAAATGCATTGGCAGCAATTGTACCGATCATCTACTTTCAATGAATTATCAGCAAATTGGTGAAAGTACACCTATTAAAAAAAAAATAACAGCCTCCTCCATATCCCCTCTAGCTGTCCTGTCCATCACCAAGATAGGTGCGTTTTCTGCCATTTTAGGTAGAAGTAATGTTCAACCAATTTGCTTCTAATTTAGACAAAGTAGTAGGAAAGTTTATCAAACAAACTCTACATATGAGCTCTATCTATTTTACAATACGTGTAATATGTATTCACAAAATGTCCATTTTCTATATGTGTGAACTTCACATCTTTTTTTTTTTTTAGTAAGTTTTAGTGCATGATGAGGTGGTGTTTACCTATAGGATCCACCATCTCTTGGACTGGGCACCATTGATGGTATTTATTGGGCCCCACGTTCTTAAGTAAATCTCAATATTGCTTCAAAAAGGTAGCTATGCATATACAGTTTACAGACAGAATGTTAACATATTAAGCAAGAGTGTGACAACTTATCAGTGCTAAATGTGCCATAAAAAAACCCAGCATGTAAAATTCTTAGCTTTGACAAGTGACAACATATCTGGCAAAATGCATTGTAAACCAAATGTAATTTTTAGCTGCAGTAAATTTTAGACAATCAAAATGATGTTAAAATGTGTGTGTTTCTTACAGTCTAGAGGCTGCTTATTCTGATGGAGGAAAACACTGACAGCATCCTTCATGATCACTGAAAGAACTGTTCTCCTTTCTCCTGCCCCACACTGATCTATCTGATCGGTGCAGTGCAGGGGAGAAAGTCACCAGGACTTGCACGGATGTTGCGCATCCTGTGTAGCTGAAAAAACTTCTGCAAGACTAGCCCTTGGACCTCTTTATGAAAAGAAGAACGACACTCCTGATATGTGAGGTGGCATGGATAGGGTCCCAATCAAACAAAGTTGTTGATTAGCCATTGAACCTTTCAGGTCATGTGATCAGTCACATTCCTGGAAGGAATTTCAAGATGTGGTAATGTATACGATGGATGAGTGTACATATATATATATATATATATATATATAAGTGTTTGTGTGTGTGGAGCTGCATGAGTATATAAGAGAGCTGTTGGTGTATGTAAGAAAGCTGTGTACAAGTATGTAGCAAAACAGTGCGTGTATGTAACAGAGGTGTGAGTGCATACTTCAAAGCTGTAGAAAAGCTATATGTGTTAGAACTGTGTTTGTGTATGGAGGAGAGTTGTGTGTGTATTTCGGAAAATTGCGTGTGTGATAGTAGTAGAGTTGTGTGTATGCAGGAGAGATGTGTGTATGTAGGAAAGAGGGTGGAAACTTATCAATGCTATAGGACCTATGCAAGAACCTAACATGATCAAATTTGACTCATGACAATACAGCTTTAAAAAATGCATTGGCAGCAATTGTACCGATCATCTACTTTCAATGAATTATCAGCAAATTGGTGAAAGTACACCTATTAAAAAAAAAATAACAGCCTCCTCCATATCCCCTCTAGCTGTCCTGTCCATCACCAAGATAGGTGCGTTTTCTGCCATTTTAGGTAGAAGTAATGTTCAACCAATTTGCTTCTAATTTAGACAAAGTAGTAGGAAAGTTTATCAAACAAACTCTACATATGAGCTCTATCTATTTTACAATACGTGTAATATGTATTCACAAAATGTCCATTTTCTATATGTGTGAACTTCACATCTTTTTTTTTTTTTAGTAAGTTTTAGTGCATGATGAGGTGGTGTTTACCTATAGGATCCACCATCTCTTGGACTGGGCACCATTGATGGTATTTATTGGGCCCCACGTTCTTAAGTAAATCTCAATATTGCTTCAAAAAGGTAGCTATGCATATACAGTTTACAGACAGAATGTTAACATATTAAGCAAGAGTGTGACAACTTATCAGTGCTAAATGTGCCATAAAAAAACCCAGCATGTAAAATTCTTAGCTTTGACAAGTGACAACATATCTGGCAAAATGCATTGTAAACCAAATGTAATTTTTAGCTGCAGTAAATTTTAGACAATCAAAATGATGTTAAAATGTGTGTGTTTCTTACAGTCTAGAGGCTGCTTATTCTGATGGAGGAAAACACTGACAGCATCCTTCATGATCACTGAAAGAACTGTTCTCCTTTCTCCTGCCCCACACTGATCTATCTGATCGGTGCAGTGCAGGGGAGAAAGTCACCAGGACTTGCACGGATGTTGCGCATCCTGTGTAGCTGAAAAAACTTCTGCAAGACTAGCCCTTGGACCTCTTTATGAAAAGAAGAACGACACTCCTGATATGTGAGGTGGCATGGATAGGGTCCCAATCAAACAAAGTTGTTGATTAGCCATTGAACCTTTCAGGTCATGTGATCAGTCACATTCCTGGAAGGAATTTCAAGATGTGGATGTATACGATGGATGAGTGTACATATATATATATATATATATATATATATATATATATATATATAAGTGTTTGTGTGTGTGGAGCTGCATGAGTATATAAGAGAGCTGTTGGTGTATGTAAGAAAGCTGTGTACAAGTATGTAGCAAAACAGTGCGTGTATGTAACAGAGGTGTGAGTGCATACTTCAAAGCTGTAGAAAAGCTATATGTGTTAGAACTGTGTTTGTGTATGGAGGAGAGTTGTGTGTGTATTTCGGAAAATTGCGTGTGTGATAGTAGTAGAGTTGTGTGTATGCAGGAGAGATGTGTGTATGTAGGAAAGAGGGTGGAAACTTATCAATGCTATAGGACCTATGCAAGAACCTAACATGATCAAATTTGACTCATGACAATACAGCTTTAAAAAATGCATTGGCAGCAATTGTACCGATCATCTACTTTCAATTAATTATCAGTAAATTGGTGAAAGTACACCTATTAAAAAAAAAATAACAGCCTCCTCCATATCCCCTCTAGCTGTCCTGTCCATCACCAAGATAGGTGCGTTTTCTGCCATTTTAGGTAGAAGTAATGTTCAACCAATTTGCTTCTAATTTAGACAAAGTAGTAGGAAAGTTTATCAAACAAACTCTACATATGAGCTCTATCTATTTTACAATACGTGTAATATGTATTCACAAAATGTCCATTTTCTATATGTGTGAACTTCACATCTTTTTTTTTTTAGTAAGTTTTAGTGCATGATGAGGTGGTGTTTACCTATAGGATCCACCATCTCTTGGACTGGGCACCATTGATGGTATTTATTGGGCCCCACGTTCTTAAGTAAATCTCAATATTGCTTCAAAAAGGTAGCTATGCATATACAGTTTACAGACAGAATGTTAACATATTAAGCAAGAGTGTGACAACTTATCAGTGCTAAATGTGCCATAAAAAAACCCAGCATGTAAAATTCTTAGCTTTGACAAGTGACAACATATCTGGCAAAATGCATTGTAAACCAAATGTAATTTTTAGCTGCAGTAAATTTTAGACAATCAAAATGATGTTAAAATGTGTGTGTTTCTTACAGTCTAGAGGCTGCTTATTCTGATGGAGGAAAACACTGACAGCATCCTTCATGATCACTGAAAGAACTGTTCTCCTTTCTCCTGCCCCACACTGATCTATCTGATCGGTGCAGTGCAGGGGAGAAAGTCACCAGGACTTGCACGGATGTTGCGCATCCTGTGTAGCTGAAAAAACTTCTGCAAGACTAGCCCTTGGACCTCTTTATGAAAAGAAGAACGACACTCCTGATATGTGAGGTGGCATGGATAGGGTCCCAATCAAACAAAGTTGTTGATTAGCCATTGAACCTTTCAGGTCATGTGATCAGTCACATTCCTGGAAGGAATTTCAAGATGTGGTAATGTATACGATGGATGAGTGTACATATATATATATATATATATATATATATATATATAAATAAGTGTTTGTGTGTGTGGAGCTGCATGAGTATATAAGAGAGCTGTTGGTGTATGTAAGAAAGCTGTGTACAAGTATGTAGCAAAACAGTGCGTGTATGTAACAGAGGTGTGAGTGCATACTTCAAAGCTGTAGAAAAGCTATATGTGTTAGAACTGTGTTTGTGTATGGAGGAGAGTTGTGTGTGTATTTCGGAAAATTGCGTGTGTGATAGTAGTAGAGTTGTGTGTATGCAGGAGAGATGTGTGTATGTAGGAAAGAGGGTGGAAACTTATCAATGCTATAGGACCTATGCAAGAACCTAACATGATCAAATTTGACTCATGACAATACAGCTTTAAAAAATGCATTGGCAGCAATTGTACCGATCATCTACTTTCAATGAATTATCAGCAAATTGGTGAAAGTACACCTATTAAAAAAAAAATAACAGCCTCCTCCATATCCCCTCTAGCTGTCCTGTCCATCACCAAGATAGGTGCGTTTTCTGCCATTTTAGGTAGAAGTAATGTTCAACCAATTTGCTTCTAATTTAGACAAAGTAGTAGGAAAGTTTATCAAACAAACTCTACATATGAGCTCTATCTATTTTACAATACGTGTAATATGTATTCACAAAATGTCCATTTTCTATATGTGTGAACTTCACATCTTTTTTTTTTTTTAGTAAGTTTTAGTGCATGATGAGGTGGTGTTTACCTATAGGATCCACCATCTCTTGGACTGGGCACCATTGATGGTATTTATTGGGCCCCACGTTCTTAAGTAAATCTCAATATTGCTTCAAAAAGGTAGCTATGCATATACAGTTTACAGACAGAATGTTAACATATTAAGCAAGAGTGTGACAACTTATCAGTGCTAAATGTGCCATAAAAAAACCCAGCATGTAAAATTCTTAGCTTTGACAAGTGACAACATATCTGGCAAAATGCATTGTAAACCAAATGTAATTTTTAGCTGCAGTAAATTTTAGACAATCAAAATGATGTTAAAATGTGTGTGTTTCTTACAGTCTAGAGGCTGCTTATTCTGATGGAGGAAAACACTGACAGCATCCTTCATGATCACTGAAAGAACTGTTCTCCTTTCTCCTGCCCCACACTGATCTATCTGATCGGTGCAGTGCAGGGGAGAAAGTCACCAGGACTTGCACGGATGTTGCGCATCCTGTGTAGCTGAAAAAACTTCTGCAAGACTAGCCCTTGGACCTCTTTATGAAAAGAAGAACGACACTCCTGATATGTGAGGTGGCATGGATAGGGTCCCAATCAAACAAAGTTGTTGATTAGCCATTGAACCTTTCAGGTCATGTGATCAGTCACATTCCTGGAAGGAATTTCAAGATGTGGTAATGTATACGATGGATGAGTGTACATATATATATATATATAAGTGTTTGTGTGTGTGGAGCTGCATGAGTATATAAGAGAGCTGTTGGTGTATGTAAGAAAGCTGTGTACAAGTATGTAGCAAAACAGTGCGTGTATGTAACAGAGGTGTGAGTGCATACTTCAAAGCTGTAGAAAAGCTATATGTGTTAGAACTGTGTTTGTGTATGGAGGAGAGTTGTGTGTGTATTTCGGAAAATTGCGTGTGTGATAGTAGTAGAGTTGTGTGTATGCAGGAGAGATGTGTGTATGTAGGAAAGAGGGTGGAAACTTATCAATGCTATAGGACCTATGCAAGAACCTAACATGATCAAATTTGACTCATGACAATACAGCTTTAAAAAATGCATTGGCAGCAATTGTACCGATCATCTACTTTCAATTAATTATCAGTAAATTGGTGAAAGTACACCTATTAAAAAAAAAATAACAGCCTCCTCCATATCCCCTCTAGCTGTCCTGTCCATCACCAAGATAGGTGCGTTTTCTGCCATTTTAGGTAGAAGTAATGTTCAACCAATTTGCTTCTAATTTAGACAAAGTAGTAGGAAAGTTTATCAAACAAACTCTACATATGAGCTCTATCTATTTTACAATACGTGTAATATGTATTCACAAAATGTCCATTTTCTATATGTGTGAACTTCACATCTTTTTTTTTTTTAGTAAGTTTTAGTGCATGATGAGGTGGTGTTTACCTATAGGATCCACCATCTCTTGGACTGGGCACCATTGATGGTATTTATTGGGCCCCACGTTCTTAAGTAAATCTCAATATTGCTTCAAAAAGGTAGCTATGCATATACAGTTTACAGACAGAATGTTAACATATTAAGCAAGAGTGTGACAACTTATCAGTGCTAAATGTGCCATAAAAAAACCCAGCATGTAAAATTCTTAGCTTTGACAAGTGACAACATATCTGGCAAAATGCATTGTAAACCAAATGTAATTTTTAGCTGCAGTAAATTTTAGACAATCAAAATGATGTTAAAATGTGTGTGTTTCTTACAGTCTAGAGGCTGCTTATTCTGATGGAGGAAAACACTGACAGCATCCTTCATGATCACTGAAAGAACTGTTCTCCTTTCTCCTGCCCCACACTGATCTATCTGATCGGTGCAGTGCAGGGGAGAAAGTCACCAGGACTTGCACGGATGTTGCGCATCCTGTGTAGCTGAAAAAACTTCTGCAAGACTAGCCCTTGGACCTCTTTATGAAAAGAAGAACGACACTCCTGATATGTGAGGTGGCATGGATAGGGTCCCAATCAAACAAAGTTGTTGATTAGCCATTGAACCTTTCAGGTCATGTGATCAGTCACATTCCTGGAAGGAATTTCAAGATGTGGTAATGTATACGATGGATGAGTGTACATATATATATATATATATAAGTGTTTGTGTGTGTGGAGCTGCATGAGTATATAAGAGAGCTGTTGGTGTATGTAAGAAAGCTGTGTACAAGTATGTAGCAAAACAGTGCGTGTATGTAACAGAGGTGTGAGTGCATACTTCAAAGCTGTAGAAAAGCTATATGTGTTAGAACTGTGTTTGTGTATGGAGGAGAGTTGTGTGTGTATTTCGGAAAATTGCGTGTGTGATAGTAGTAGAGTTGTGTGTATGCAGGAGAGATGTGTGTATGTAGGAAAGAGGGTGGAAACTTATCAATGCTATAGGACCTATGCAAGAACCTAACATGATCAAATTTGACTCATGACAATACAGCTTTAAAAAATGCATTGGCAGCAATTGTACCGATCATCTACTTTCAATTAATTATCAGTAAATTGGTGAAAGTACACCTATTAAAAAAAAAATAACAGCCTCCTCCATATCCCCTCTAGCTGTCCTGTCCATCACCAAGATAGGTGCGTTTTCTGCCATTTTAGGTAGAAGTAATGTTCAACCAATTTGCTTCTAATTTAGACAAAGTAGTAGGAAAGTTTATCAAACAAACTCTACATATGAGCTCTATCTATTTTACAATACGTGTAATATGTATTCACAAAATGTCCATTTTCTATATGTGTGAACTTCACATCTTTTTTTTTTTTAGTAAGTTTTAGTGCATGATGAGGTGGTGTTTACCTATAGGATCCACCATCTCTTGGACTGGGCACCATTGATGGTATTTATTGGGCCCCACGTTCTTAAGTAAATCTCAATATTGCTTCAAAAAGGTAGCTATGCATATACAGTTTACAGACAGAATGTTAACATATTAAGCAAGAGTGTGACAACTTATCAGTGCTAAATGTGCCATAAAAAAACCCAGCATGTAAAATTCTTAGCTTTGACAAGTGACAACATATCTGGCAAAATGCATTGTAAACCAAATGTAATTTTTAGCTGCAGTAAATTTTAGACAATCAAAATGATGTTAAAATGTGTGTTTCTTACAGTCTAGAGGCTGCTTATTCTGATGGAGGAAAACACTGACAGCATCCTTCATGATCACTGAAAGAACTGTTCTCCTTTCTCCTGCCCCACACTGATCTATCTGATCGGTGCAGTGCAGGGGAGAAAGTCACCAGGACTTGCACGGATGTTGCGCATCCTGTGTAGCTGAAAAAACTTCTGCAAGACTAGCCCTTGGACCTCTTTATGAAAAGAAGAACGACACTCCTGATATGTGAGGTGGCATGGATAGGGTCCCAATCAAACAAAGTTGTTGATTAGCCATTGAACCTTTCAGGTCATGTGATCAGTCACATTCCTGGAAGGAATTTCAAGATGTGGTAATGTATACGATGGATGAGTGTACATATATATATATATATATATATATATATATAAGTGTTTGTGTGTGTGGAGCTGCATGAGTATATAAGAGAGCTGTTGGTGTATGTAAGAAAGCTGTGTACAAGTATGTAGCAAAACAGTGCGTGTATGTAACAGAGGTGTGAGTGCATACTTCAAAGCTGTAGAAAAGCTATATGTGTTAGAACTGTGTTTGTGTATGGAGGAGAGTTGTGTGTGTATTTCGGAAAATTGCGTGTGTGATAGTAGTAGAGTTGTGTGTATGCAGGAGAGATGTGTGTATGTAGGAAAGAGGGTGGAAACTTATCAATGCTATAGGACCTATGCAAGAACCTAACATGATCAAATTTGACTCATGACAATACAGCTTTAAAAAATGCATTGGCAGCAATTGTACCGATCATCTACTTTCAATTAATTATCAGTAAATTGGTGAAAGTACACCTATTAAAAAAAAAATAACAGCCTCCTCCATATCCCCTCTAGCTGTCCTGTCCATCACCAAGATAGGTGCGTTTTCTGCCATTTTAGGTAGAAGTAATGTTCAACCAATTTGCTTCTAATTTAGACAAAGTAGTAGGAAAGTTTATCAAACAAACTCTACATATGAGCTCTATCTATTTTACAATACGTGTAATATGTATTCACAAAATGTCCATTTTCTATATGTGTGAACTTCACATCTTTTTTTTTTTTAGTAAGTTTTAGTGCATGATGAGGTGGTGTTTACCTATAGGATCCACCATCTCTTGGACTGGGCACCATTGATGGTATTTATTGGGCCCCACGTTCTTAAGTAAATCTCAATATTGCTTCAAAAAGGTAGCTATGCATATACAGTTTACAGACAGAATGTTAACATATTAAGCAAGAGTGTGACAACTTATCAGTGCTAAATGTGCCATAAAAAAACCCAGCATGTAAAATTCTTAGCTTTGACAAGTGACAACATATCTGGCAAAATGCATTGTAAACCAAATGTAATTTTTAGCTGCAGTAAATTTTAGACAATCAAAATGATGTTAAAATGTGTGTGTTTCTTACAGTCTAGAGGCTGCTTATTCTGATGGAGGAAAACACTGACAGCATCCTTCATGATCACTGAAAGAACTGTTCTCCTTTCTCCTGCCCCACACTGATCTATCTGATCGGTGCAGTGCAGGGGAGAAAGTCACCAGGACTTGCACGGATGTTGCGCATCCTGTGTAGCTGAAAAAACTTCTGCAAGACTAGCCCTTGGACCTCTTTATGAAAAGAAGAACGACACTCCTGATATGTGAGGTGGCATGGATAGGGTCCCAATCAAACAAAGTTGTTGATTAGCCATTGAACCTTTCAGGTCATGTGATCAGTCACATTCCTGGAAGGAATTTCAAGATGTGGTAATGTATACGATGGATGAGTGTACATATATATATATATATATATATATATATATATAAATAAGTGTTTGTGTGTGTGGAGCTGCATGAGTATATAAGAGAGCTGTTGGTGTATGTAAGAAAGCTGTGTACAAGTATGTAGCAAAACAGTGCGTGTATGTAACAGAGGTGTGAGTGCATACTTCAAAGCTGTAGAAAAGCTATATGTGTTAGAACTGTGTTTGTGTATGGAGGAGAGTTGTGTGTGTATTTCGGAAAATTGCGTGTGTGATAGTAGTAGAGTTGTGTGTATGCAGGAGAGATGTGTGTATGTAGGAAAGAGGGTGGAAACTTATCAATGCTATAGGACCTATGCAAGAACCTAACATGATCAAATTTGACTCATGACA
The DNA here is from genome assembly GCF_046119375.1 of Phyllobates terribilis. NCBI lineage: Eukaryota > Metazoa > Chordata > Amphibia > Anura > Dendrobatidae > Phyllobates > Phyllobates terribilis. The sequence goes on from NW_027364306.1 coordinate 63,527, forward strand.
ATACAGCTTTAAAAAATGCATTGGCAGCAATTGTACCGATCATCTACTTTCAATGAATTATCAGCAAATTGGTGAAAGTACACCTATTAAAAAAAAAAATAACAGCCTCCTCCATATCCCCTCTAGCTGTCCTGTCCATCACCAAGATAGGTGCGTTTTCTGCCATTTTAGGTAGAAGTAATGTTCAACCAATTTGCTTCTAATTTAGACAAAGTAGTAGGAAAGTTTATCAAACAAACTCTACATATGAGCTCTATCTATTTTACAATACATGTAATATGTATTCACAAAATGTCCATTTTCTATATGTGTGAACTTCACATCTTTTTTTTTTTTTAGTAAGTTTTAGTGCATGATGAGGTGGTGTTTACCTATAGGATCCACCATCTCTTGGACTGGGCACCATTGATGGTATTTATTGGGCCCCACGTTCTTAAGTAAATCTCAATATTGCTTCAAAAAGGTAGCTATGCATATACAGTTTACAGACAGAATGTTAACATATTAAGCAAGAGTGTGACAACTTATCAGTGCTAAATGTGCCATAAAAAAACCCAGCATGTAAAATTCTTAGCTTTGACAAGTGACAACATATCTGGCAAAATGCATTGTAAACCAAATGTAATTTTTAGCTGCAGTAAATTTTAGACAATCAAAATGATGTTAAAATGTGTGTGTTTCTTACAGTCTAGAGGCTGCTTATTCTGATGGAGGAAAACACTGACAGCATCCTTCATGATCACTGAAAGAACTGTTCTCCTTTCTCCTGCCCCACACTGATCTATCTGATCGGTGCAGTGCAGGGGAGAAAGTCACCAGGACTTGCACGGATGTTGCGCATCCTGTGTAGCTGAAAAAACTTCTGCAAGACTAGCCCTTGGACCTCTTTATGAAAAGAAGAACGACACTCCTGATATGTGAGGTGGCATGGATAGGGTCCCAATCAAACAAAGTTGTTGATTAGCCATTGAACCTTTCAGGTCATGTGATCAGTCACATTCCTGGAAGGAATTTCAAGATGTGGTAATGTATACGATGGATGAGTGTACATATATATATATATATAAGTGTTTGTGTGTGTGGAGCTGCATGAGTATATAAGAGAGCTGTTGGTGTATGTAAGAAAGCTGTGTACAAGCATGTAGCAAAACAGTGCGTGTATGTAACAGAGGTGTGAGTGCATACTTCAAAGCTGTAGAAAAGCTATATGTGTTAGAACTGTGTTTGTGTATGGAGGAGAGTTGTGTGTGTATTTCGGAAAATTGCGTGTGTGATAGTAGTAGAGTTGTGTGTATGCAGGAGAGATGTGTGTATGTAGGAAAGAGGGTGGAAACTTATCAATGCTATAGGACCTATGCAAGAACCTAACATGATCAAATTTGACTCATGACAATACAGCTTTAAAAAATGCATTGGCAGCAATTGTACCGATCATCTACTTTCAATTAATTATCAGTAAATTGGTGAAAGTACACCTATTAAAAAAAAAATAACAGCCTCCTCCATATCCCCTCTAGCTGTCCTGTCCATCACCAAGATAGGTGCGTTTTCTGCCATTTTAGGTAGAAGTAATGTTCAACCAATTTGCTTCTAATTTAGACAAAGTAGTAGGAAAGTTTATCAAACAAACTCTACATATGAGCTCTATCTATTTTACAATACGTGTAATATGTATTCACAAAATGTCCATTTTCTATATGTGTGAACTTCACATCTTTTTTTTTTTTAGTAAGTTTTAGTGCATGATGAGGTGGTGTTTACCTATAGGATCCACCATCTCTTGGACTGGGCACCATTGATGGTATTTATTGGGCCCCACGTTCTTAAGTAAATCTCAATATTGCTTCAAAAAGGTAGCTATGCATATACAGTTTACAGACAGAATGTTAACATATTAAGCAAGAGTGTGACAACTTATCAGTGCTAAATGTGCCATAAAAAAACCCAGCATGTAAAATTCTTAGCTTTGACAAGTGACAACATATCTGGCAAAATGCATTGTAAACCAAATGTAATTTTTAGCTGCAGTAAATTTTAGACAATCAAAATGATGTTAAAATGTGTGTGTTTCTTACAGTCTAGAGGCTGCTTATTCTGATGGAGGAAAACACTGACAGCATCCTTCATGATCACTGAAAGAACTGTTCTCCTTTCTCCTGCCCCACACTGATCTATCTGATCGGTGCAGTGCAGGGGAGAAAGTCACCAGGACTTGCACGGATGTTGCGCATCCTGTGTAGCTGAAAAAACTTCTGCAAGACTAGCCCTTGGACCTCTTTATGAAAAGAAGAACGACACTCCTGATATGTGAGGTGGCATGGATAGGGTCCCAATCAAACAAAGTTGTTGATTAGCCATTGAACCTTTCAGGTCATGTGATCAGTCACATTCCTGGAAGGAATTTCAAGATGTGGTAATGTATACGATGGATGAGTGTACATATATATATATATATATAAGTGTTTGTGTGTGTGGAGCTGCATGAGTATATAAGAGAGCTGTTGGTGTATGTAAGAAAGCTGTGTACAAGTATGTAGCAAAACAGTGCGTGTATGTAACAGAGGTGTGAGTGCATACTTCAAAGCTGTAGAAAAGCTATATGTGTTAGAACTGTGTTTGTGTATGGAGGAGAGTTGTGTGTGTATTTCGGAAAATTGCGTGTGTGATAGTAGTAGAGTTGTGTGTATGCAGGAGAGATGTGTGTATGTAGGAAAGAGGGTGGAAACTTATCAATGCTATAGGACCTATGCAAGAACCTAACATGATCAAATTTGACTCATGACAATACAGCTTTAAAAAATGCATTGGCAGCAATTGTACCGATCATCTACTTTCAATTAATTATCAGTAAATTGGTGAAAGTACACCTATTAAAAAAAAAATAACAGCCTCCTCCATATCCCCTCTAGCTGTCCTGTCCATCACCAAGATAGGTGCGTTTTCTGCCATTTTAGGTAGAAGTAATGTTCAACCAATTTGCTTCTAATTTAGACAAAGTAGTAGGAAAGTTTATCAAACAAACTCTACATATGAGCTCTATCTATTTTACAATACGTGTAATATGTATTCACAAAATGTCCATTTTCTATATGTGTGAACTTCACATCTTTTTTTTTTTTAGTAAGTTTTAGTGCATGATGAGGTGGTGTTTACCTATAGGATCCACCATCTCTTGGACTGGGCACCATTGATGGTATTTATTGGGCCCCACGTTCTTAAGTAAATCTCAATATTGCTTCAAAAAGGTAGCTATGCATATACAGTTTACAGACAGAATGTTAACATATTAAGCAAGAGTGTGACAACTTATCAGTGCTAAATGTGCCATAAAAAAACCCAGCATGTAAAATTCTTAGCTTTGACAAGTGACAACATATCTGGCAAAATGCATTGTAAACCAAATGTAATTTTTAGCTGCAGTAAATTTTAGACAATCAAAATGATGTTAAAATGTGTGTTTCTTACAGTCTAGAGGCTGCTTATTCTGATGGAGGAAAACACTGACAGCATCCTTCATGATCACTGAAAGAACTGTTCTCCTTTCTCCTGCCCCACACTGATCTATCTGATCGGTGCAGTGCAGGGGAGAAAGTCACCAGGACTTGCACGGATGTTGCGCATCCTGTGTAGCTGAAAAAACTTCTGCAAGACTAGCCCTTGGACCTCTTTATGAAAAGAAGAACGACACTCCTGATATGTGAGGTGGCATGGATAGGGTCCCAATCAAACAAAGTTGTTGATTAGCCATTGAACCTTTCAGGTCATGTGATCAGTCACATTCCTGGAAGGAATTTCAAGATGTGGTAATGTATACGATGGATGAGTGTACATATATATATATATATATATATATATATATAAGTGTTTGTGTGTGTGGAGCTGCATGAGTATATAAGAGAGCTGTTGGTGTATGTAAGAAAGCTGTGTACAAGTATGTAGCAAAACAGTGCGTGTATGTAACAGAGGTGTGAGTGCATACTTCAAAGCTGTAGAAAAGCTATATGTGTTAGAACTGTGTTTGTGTATGGAGGAGAGTTGTGTGTGTATTTCGGAAAATTGCGTGTGTGATAGTAGTAGAGTTGTGTGTATGCAGGAGAGATGTGTGTATGTAGGAAAGAGGGTGGAAACTTATCAATGCTATAGGACCTATGCAAGAACCTAACATGATCAAATTTGACTCATGACAATACAGCTTTAAAAAATGCATTGGCAGCAATTGTACCGATCATCTACTTTCAATTAATTATCAGTAAATTGGTGAAAGTACACCTATTAAAAAAAAAATAACAGCCTCCTCCATATCCCCTCTAGCTGTCCTGTCCATCACCAAGATAGGTGCGTTTTCTGCCATTTTAGGTAGAAGTAATGTTCAACCAATTTGCTTCTAATTTAGACAAAGTAGTAGGAAAGTTTATCAAACAAACTCTACATATGAGCTCTATCTATTTTACAATACGTGTAATATGTATTCACAAAATGTCCATTTTCTATATGTGTGAACTTCACATCTTTTTTTTTTTTAGTAAGTTTTAGTGCATGATGAGGTGGTGTTTACCTATAGGATCCACCATCTCTTGGACTGGGCACCATTGATGGTATTTATTGGGCCCCACGTTCTTAAGTAAATCTCAATATTGCTTCAAAAAGGTAGCTATGCATATACAGTTTACAGACAGAATGTTAACATATTAAGCAAGAGTGTGACAACTTATCAGTGCTAAATGTGCCATAAAAAAACCCAGCATGTAAAATTCTTAGCTTTGACAAGTGACAACATATCTGGCAAAATGCATTGTAAACCAAATGTAATTTTTAGCTGCAGTAAATTTTAGACAATCAAAATGATGTTAAAATGTGTGTGTTTCTTACAGTCTAGAGGCTGCTTATTCTGATGGAGGAAAACACTGACAGCATCCTTCATGATCACTGAAAGAACTGTTCTCCTTTCTCCTGCCCCACACTGATCTATCTGATCGGTGCAGTGCAGGGGAGAAAGTCACCAGGACTTGCACGGATGTTGCGCATCCTGTGTAGCTGAAAAAACTTCTGCAAGACTAGCCCTTGGACCTCTTTATGAAAAGAAGAACGACACTCCTGATATGTGAGGTGGCATGGATAGGGTCCCAATCAAACAAAGTTGTTGATTAGCCATTGAACCTTTCAGGTCATGTGATCAGTCACATTCCTGGAAGGAATTTCAAGATGTGGTAATGTATACGATGGATGAGTGTACATATATATATATATATATATATATATATATATAAATAAGTGTTTGTGTGTGTGGAGCTGCATGAGTATATAAGAGAGCTGTTGGTGTATGTAAGAAAGCTGTGTACAAGTATGTAGCAAAACAGTGCGTGTATGTAACAGAGGTGTGAGTGCATACTTCAAAGCTGTAGAAAAGCTATATGTGTTAGAACTGTGTTTGTGTATGGAGGAGAGTTGTGTGTGTATTTCGGAAAATTGCGTGTGTGATAGTAGTAGAGTTGTGTGTATGCAGGAGAGATGTGTGTATGTAGGAAAGAGGGTGGAAACTTATCAATGCTATAGGACCTATGCAAGAACCTAACATGATCAAATTTGACTCATGACAATACAGCTTTAAAAAATGCATTGGCAGCAATTGTACCGATCATCTACTTTCAATGAATTATCAGCAAATTGGTGAAAGTACACCTATTAAAAAAAAAAATAACAGCCTCCTCCATATCCCCTCTAGCTGTCCTGTCCATCACCAAGATAGGTGCGTTTTCTGCCATTTTAGGTAGAAGTAATGTTCAACCAATTTGCTTCTAATTTAGACAAAGTAGTAGGAAAGTTTATCAAACAAACTCTACATATGAGCTCTATCTATTTTACAATACATGTAATATGTATTCACAAAATGTCCATTTTCTATATGTGTGAACTTCACATCTTTTTTTTTTTTTAGTAAGTTTTAGTGCATGATGAGGTGGTGTTTACCTATAGGATCCACCATCTCTTGGACTGGGCACCATTGATGGTATTTATTGGGCCCCACGTTCTTAAGTAAATCTCAATATTGCTTCAAAAAGGTAGCTATGCATATACAGTTTACAGACAGAATGTTAACATATTAAGCAAGAGTGTGACAACTTATCAGTGCTAAATGTGCCATAAAAAAACCCAGCATGTAAAATTCTTAGCTTTGACAAGTGACAACATATCTGGCAAAATGCATTGTAAACCAAATGTAATTTTTAGCTGCAGTAAATTTTAGACAATCAAAATGATGTTAAAATGTGTGTGTTTCTTACAGTCTAGAGGCTGCTTATTCTGATGGAGGAAAACACTGACAGCATCCTTCATGATCACTGAAAGAACTGTTCTCCTTTCTCCTGCCCCACACTGATCTATCTGATCGGTGCAGTGCAGGGGAGAAAGTCACCAGGACTTGCACGGATGTTGCGCATCCTGTGTAGCTGAAAAAACTTCTGCAAGACTAGCCCTTGGACCTCTTTATGAAAAGAAGAACGACACTCCTGATATGTGAGGTGGCATGGATAGGGTCCCAATCAAACAAAGTTGTTGATTAGCCATTGAACCTTTCAGGTCATGTGATCAGTCACATTCCTGGAAGGAATTTCAAGATGTGGTAATGTATACGATGGATGAGTGTACATATATATATATATATAAGTGTTTGTGTGTGTGGAGCTGCATGAGTATATAAGAGAGCTGTTGGTGTATGTAAGAAAGCTGTGTACAAGCATGTAGCAAAACAGTGCGTGTATGTAACAGAGGTGTGAGTGCATACTTCAAAGCTGTAGAAAAGCTATATGTGTTAGAACTGTGTTTGTGTATGGAGGAGAGTTGTGTGTGTATTTCGGAAAATTGCGTGTGTGATAGTAGTAGAGTTGTGTGTATGCAGGAGAGATGTGTGTATGTAGGAAAGAGGGTGGAAACTTATCAATGCTATAGGACCTATGCAAGAACCTAACATGATCAAATTTGACTCATGACAATACAGCTTTAAAAAATGCATTGGCAGCAATTGTACCGATCATCTACTTTCAATTAATTATCAGTAAATTGGTGAAAGTACACCTATTAAAAAAAAAATAACAGCCTCCTCCATATCCCCTCTAGCTGTCCTGTCCATCACCAAGATAGGTGCGTTTTCTGCCATTTTAGGTAGAAGTAATGTTCAACCAATTTGCTTCTAATTTAGACAAAGTAGTAGGAAAGTTTATCAAACAAACTCTACATATGAGCTCTATCTATTTTACAATACGTGTAATATGTATTCACAAAATGTCCATTTTCTATATGTGTGAACTTCACATCTTTTTTTTTTTTAGTAAGTTTTAGTGCATGATGAGGTGGTGTTTACCTATAGGATCCACCATCTCTTGGACTGGGCACCATTGATGGTATTTATTGGGCCCCACGTTCTTAAGTAAATCTCAATATTGCTTCAAAAAGGTAGCTATGCATATACAGTTTACAGACAGAATGTTAACATATTAAGCAAGAGTGTGACAACTTATCAGTGCTAAATGTGCCATAAAAAAACCCAGCATGTAAAATTCTTAGCTTTGACAAGTGACAACATATCTGGCAAAATGCATTGTAAACCAAATGTAATTTTTAGCTGCAGTAAATTTTAGACAATCAAAATGATGTTAAAATGTGTGTGTTTCTTACAGTCTAGAGGCTGCTTATTCTGATGGAGGAAAACACTGACAGCATCCTTCATGATCACTGAAAGAACTGTTCTCCTTTCTCCTGCCCCACACTGATCTATCTGATCGGTGCAGTGCAGGGGAGAAAGTCACCAGGACTTGCACGGATGTTGCGCATCCTGTGTAGCTGAAAAAACTTCTGCAAGACTAGCCCTTGGACCTCTTTATGAAAAGAAGAACGACACTCCTGATATGTGAGGTGGCATGGATAGGGTCCCAATCAAACAAAGTTGTTGATTAGCCATTGAACCTTTCAGGTCATGTGATCAGTCACATTCCTGGAAGGAATTTCAAGATGTGGTAATGTATACGATGGATGAGTGTACATATATATATATATATATAAGTGTTTGTGTGTGTGGAGCTGCATGAGTATATAAGAGAGCTGTTGGTGTATGTAAGAAAGCTGTGTACAAGTATGTAGCAAAACAGTGCGTGTATGTAACAGAGGTGTGAGTGCATACTTCAAAGCTGTAGAAAAGCTATATGTGTTAGAACTGTGTTTGTGTATGGAGGAGAGTTGTGTGTGTATTTCGGAAAATTGCGTGTGTGATAGTAGTAGAGTTGTGTGTATGCAGGAGAGATGTGTGTATGTAGGAAAGAGGGTGGAAACTTATCAATGCTATAGGACCTATGCAAGAACCTAACATGATCAAATTTGACTCATGACAATACAGCTTTAAAAAATGCATTGGCAGCAATTGTACCGATCATCTACTTTCAATTAATTATCAGTAAATTGGTGAAAGTACACCTATTAAAAAAAAAATAACAGCCTCCTCCATATCCCCTCTAGCTGTCCTGTCCATCACCAAGATAGGTGCGTTTTCTGCCATTTTAGGTAGAAGTAATGTTCAACCAATTTGCTTCTAATTTAGACAAAGTAGTAGGAAAGTTTATCAAACAAACTCTACATATGAGCTCTATCTATTTTACAATACGTGTAATATGTATTCACAAAATGTCCATTTTCTATATGTGTGAACTTCACATCTTTTTTTTTTTTAGTAAGTTTTAGTGCATGATGAGGTGGTGTTTACCTATAGGATCCACCATCTCTTGGACTGGGCACCATTGATGGTATTTATTGGGCCCCACGTTCTTAAGTAAATCTCAATATTGCTTCAAAAAGGTAGCTATGCATATACAGTTTACAGACAGAATGTTAACATATTAAGCAAGAGTGTGACAACTTATCAGTGCTAAATGTGCCATAAAAAAACCCAGCATGTAAAATTCTTAGCTTTGACAAGTGACAACATATCTGGCAAAATGCATTGTAAACCAAATGTAATTTTTAGCTGCAGTAAATTTTAGACAATCAAAATGATGTTAAAATGTGTGTTTCTTACAGTCTAGAGGCTGCTTATTCTGATGGAGGAAAACACTGACAGCATCCTTCATGATCACTGAAAGAACTGTTCTCCTTTCTCCTGCCCCACACTGATCTATCTGATCGGTGCAGTGCAGGGGAGAAAGTCACCAGGACTTGCACGGATGTTGCGCATCCTGTGTAGCTGAAAAAACTTCTGCAAGACTAGCCCTTGGACCTCTTTATGAAAAGAAGAACGACACTCCTGATATGTGAGGTGGCATGGATAGGGTCCCAATCAAACAAAGTTGTTGATTAGCCATTGAACCTTTCAGGTCATGTGATCAGTCACATTCCTGGAAGGAATTTCAAGATGTGGTAATGTATACGATGGATGAGTGTACATATATATATATATATATATATATATATATATAAGTGTTTGTGTGTGTGGAGCTGCATGAGTATATAAGAGAGCTGTTGGTGTATGTAAGAAAGCTGTGTACAAGTATGTAGCAAAACAGTGCGTGTATGTAACAGAGGTGTGAGTGCATACTTCAAAGCTGTAGAAAAGCTATATGTGTTAGAACTGTGTTTGTGTATGGAGGAGAGTTGTGTGTGTATTTCGGAAAATTGCGTGTGTGATAGTAGTAGAGTTGTGTGTATGCAGGAGAGATGTGTGTATGTAGGAAAGAGGGTGGAAACTTATCAATGCTATAGGACCTATGCAAGAACCTAACATGATCAAATTTGACTCATGACAATACAGCTTTAAAAAATGCATTGGCAGCAATTGTACCGATCATCTACTTTCAATGAATTATCAGCAAATTGGTGAAAGTACACCTATTAAAAAAAAAATAACAGCCTCCTCCATATCCCCTCTAGCTGTCCTGTCCATCACCAAGATAGGTGCGTTTTCTGCCATTTTAGGTAGAAGTAATGTTCAACCAATTTGCTTCTAATTTAGACAAAGTAGTAGGAAAGTTTATCAAACAAACTCTACATATGAGCTCTATCTATTTTACAATACGTGTAATATGTATTCACAAAATGTCCATTTTCTATATGTGTGAACTTCACATCTTTTTTTTTTTTAGTAAGTTTTAGTGCATGATGAGGTGGTGTTTACCTATAGGATCCACCATCTCTTGGACTGGGCACCATTGATGGTATTTATTGGGCCCCACGTTCTTAAGTAAATCTCAATATTGCTTCAAAAAGGTAGCTATGCATATACAGTTTACAGACAGAATGTTAACATATTAAGCAAGAGTGTGACAACTTATCAGTGCTAAATGTGCCATAAAAAAACCCAGCATGTAAAATTCTTAGCTTTGACAAGTGACAACATATCTGGCAAAATGCATTGTAAACCAAATGTAATTTTTAGCTGCAGTAAATTTTAGACAATCAAAATGATGTTAAAATGTGTGTGTTTCTTACAGTCTAGAGGCTGCTTATTCTGATGGAGGAAAACACTGACAGCATCCTTCATGATCACTGAAAGAACTGTTCTCCTTTCTCCTGCCCCACACTGATCTATCTGATCGGTGCAGTGCAGGGGAGAAAGTCACCAGGACTTGCACGGATGTTGCGCATCCTGTGTAGCTGAAAAAACTTCTGCAAGACTAGCCCTTGGACCTCTTTATGAAAAGAAGAACGACACTCCTGATATGTGAGGTGGCATGGATAGGGTCCCAATCAAACAAAGTTGTTGATTAGCCATTGAACCTTTCAGGTCATGTGATCAGTCACATTCCTGGAAGGAATTTCAAGATGTGGTAATGTATACGATGGATGAGTGTACATATATATATATATATATATATATATATATATAAGTGTTTGTGTGTGTGGAGCTGCATGAGTATATAAGAGAGCTGTTGGTGTATGTAAGAAAGCTGTGTACAAGTATGTAGCAAAACAGTGCGTGTATGTAACAGAGGTGTGAGTGCATACTTCAAAGCTGTAGAAAAGCTATATGTGTTAGAACTGTGTTTGTGTATGGAGGAGAGTTGTGTGTGTATTTCGGAAAATTGCGTGTGTGATAGTAGTAGAGTTGTGTGTATGCAGGAGAGATGTGTGTATGTAGGAAAGAGGGTGGAAACTTATCAATGCTATAGGACCTATGCAAGAACCTAACATGATCAAATTTGACTCATGACAATACAGCTTTAAAAAATGCATTGGCAGCAATTGTACCGATCATCTACTTTCAATGAATTATCAGCAAATTGGTGAAAGTACACCTATTAAAAAAAAAATAACAGCCTCCTCCATATCCCCTCTAGCTGTCCTGTCCATCACCAAGATAGGTGCGTTTTCTGCCATTTTAGGTAGAAGTAATGTTCAACCAATTTGCTTCTAATTTAGACAAAGTAGTAGGAAAGTTTATCAAACAAACTCTACATATGAGCTCTATCTATTTTACAATACGTGTAATATGTATTCACAAAATGTCCATTTTCTATATGTGTGAACTTCACATCTTTTTTTTTTTTTAGTAAGTTTTAGTGCATGATGAGGTGGTGTTTACCTATAGGATCCACCATCTCTTGGACTGGGCACCATTGATGGTATTTATTGGGCCCCACGTTCTTAAGTAAATCTCAATATTGCTTCAAAAAGGTAGCTATGCATATACAGTTTACAGACAGAATGTTAACATATTAAGCAAGAGTGTGACAACTTATCAGTGCTAAATGTGCCATAAAAAAACCCAGCATGTAAAATTCTTAGCTTTGACAAGTGACAACATATCTGGCAAAATGCATTGTAAACCAAATGTAATTTTTAGCTGCAGTAAATTTTAGACAATCAAAATGATGTTAAAATGTGTGTGTTTCTTACAGTCTAGAGGCTGCTTATTCTGATGGAGGAAAACACTGACAGCATCCTTCATGATCACTGAAAGAACTGTTCTCCTTTCTCCTGCCCCACACTGATCTATCTGATCGGTGCAGTGCAGGGGAGAAAGTCACCAGGACTTGCACGGATGTTGCGCATCCTGTGTAGCTGAAAAAACTTCTGCAAGACTAGCCCTTGGACCTCTTTATGAAAAGAAGAACGACACTCCTGATATGTGAGGTGGCATGGATAGGGTCCCAATCAAACAAAGTTGTTGATTAGCCATTGAACCTTTCAGGTCATGTGATCAGTCACATTCCTGGAAGGAATTTCAAGATGTGGTAATGTATACGATGGATGAGTGTACATATATATATATATATATATAAGTGTTTGTGTGTGTGGAGCTGCATGAGTATATAAGAGAGCTGTTGGTGTATGGTATGTAAGAAAGCTGTGTACAAGTATGTAGCAAAACAGTGCGTGTATGTAACAGAGGTGTGAGTGCATACTTCAAAGCTGTAGAAAAGCTATATGTGTTAGAACTGTGTTTGTGTATGGAGGAGAGTTGTGTGTGTATTTCGGAAAATTGCGTGTGTGATAGTAGTAGAGTTGTGTGTATGCAGGAGAGATGTGTGTATGTAGGAAAGAGGGTGGAAACTTATCAATGCTATAGGACCTATGCAAGAACCTAACATGATCAAATTTGACTCATGACAATACAGCTTTAAAAAATGCATTGGCAGCAATTGTACCGATCATCTACTTTCAATGAATTATCAGCAAATTGGTGAAAGTACACCTATTAAAAAAAAAATAACAGCCTCCTCCATATCCCCTCTAGCTGTCCTGTCCATCACCAAGATAGGTGCGTTTTCTGCCATTTTAGGTAGAAGTAATGTTCAACCAATTTGCTTCTAATTTAGACAAAGTAGTAGGAAAGTTTATCAAACAAACTCTACATATGAGCTCTATCTATTTTACAATACGTGTAATATGTATTCACAAAATGTCCATTTTCTATATGTGTGAACTTCACATCTTTTTTTTTTTTAGTAAGTTTTAGTGCATGATGAGGTGGTGTTTACCTATAGGATCCACCATCTCTTGGACTGGGCACCATTGATGGTATTTATTGGGCCCCACGTTCTTAAGTAAATCTCAATATTGCTTCAAAAAGGTAGCTATGCATATACAGTTTACAGACAGAATGTTAACATATTAAGCAAGAGTGTGACAACTTATCAGTGCTAGATGTGCCATAAAAAAACCCAGCATGTAAAATTCTTAGCTTTGACAAGTGACAACATATCTGGCAAAATGCATTGTAAACCAAATGTAATTTTTAGCTGCAGTAAATTTTAGACAATCAAAATGATGTTAAAATGTGTGTGTTTCTTACAGTCTAGAGGCTGCTTATTCTGATGGAGGAAAACACTGACAGCATCCTTCATGATCACTGAAAGAACTGTTCTCCTTTCTCCTGCCCCACACTGATCTATCTGATCGGTGCAGTGCAGGGGAGAAAGTCACCTGGACTTGCACGGATGTTGCGCATCCTGTGTAGCTGAAAAAACTTCTGCAAGACTAGCCCTTGGACCTCTTTATGAAAAGAAGAACGACACTCCTGATATGTGAGGTGGCATGGATAGGGTCCCAATCAAACAAAGTTGTTGATTAGCCATTGAACCTTTCAGGTCATGTGATCAGTCACATTCCTGGAAGGAATTTCAAGATGTGGTAATGTATACGATGGATGAGTGTACATATATATATATATATATAAGTGTTTGTGTGTGTGGAGCTGCATGAGTATATAAGAGAGCTGTTGGTGTATGTAAGAAAGCTGTGTACAAGTATGTAGCAAAACAGTGCGTGTATGTAACAGAGGTGTGAGTGCATACTTCAAAGCTGTAGAAAAGCTATATGTGTTAGAACTGTGTTTGTGTATGGAGGAGAGTTGTGTGTGTATTTCGGAAAATTGCGTGTGTGATAGTAGTAGAGTTGTGTGTATGCAGGAGAGATGTGTGTATGTAGGAAAGAGGGTGGAAACTTATCAATGCTATAGGACCTATGCAAGAACCTAACATGATCAAATTTGACTCATGACAATACAGCTTTAAAAAATGCATTGGCAGCAATTGTACCGATCATCTACTTTCAATTAATTATCAGTAAATTGGTGAAAGTACACCTATTAAAAAAAAAATAACAGCCTCCTCCATATCCCCTCTAGCTGTCCTGTCCATCACCAAGATAGGTGCGTTTTCTGCCATTTTAGGTAGAAGTAATGTTCAACCAATTTGCTTCTAATTTAGACAAAGTAGTAGGAAAGTTTATCAAACAAACTCTACATATGAGCTCTATCTATTTTACAATACGTGTAATATGTATTCACAAAATGTCCATTTTCTATATGTGTGAACTTCACATCTTTTTTTTTTTTAGTAAGTTTTAGTGCATGATGAGGTGGTGTTTACCTATAGGATCCACCATCTCTTGGACTGGGCACCATTGATGGTATTTATTGGGCCCCACGTTCTTAAGTAAATCTCAATATTGCTTCAAAAAGGTAGCTATGCATATACAGTTTACAGACAGAATGTTAACATATTAAGCAAGAGTGTGACAACTTATCAGTGCTAAATGTGCCATAAAAAAAGCCAGCATGTAAAATTCTTAGCTTTGACAAGTGACAACATATCTGGCAAAATGCATTGTAAACCAAATGTAATTTTTAGCTGCAGTAAATTTTAGACAATCAAAATGATGTTAAAATGTGTGTGTTTCTTACAGTCTAGAGGCTGCTTATTCTGATGGAGGAAAACACTGACAGCATCCTTCATGATCACTGAAAGAACTGTTCTCCTTTCTCCTGCCCCACACTGATCTATCTGATCGGTGCAGTGCAGGGGAGAAAGTCACCAGGACTTGCACGGATGTTGCGCATCCTGTGTAGCTGAAAAAACTTCTGCAAGACTAGCCCTTGGACCTCTTTATGAAAAGAAGAACGACACTCCTGATATGTGAGGTGGCATGGATAGGGTCCCAATCAAACAAAGTTGTTGATTAGCCATTGAACCTTTCAGGTCATGTGATCAGTCACATTCCTGGAAGGAATTTCAAGATGTGGTAATGTATACGATGGATGAGTGTACATATATATATATATATATATATAAGTGTTTGTGTGTGTGGAGCTGCATGAGTATATAAGAGAGCTGTTGGTGTATGTAAGAAAGCTGTGTACAAGTATGTAGCAAAACAGTGCGTGTATGTAACAGAGGTGTGAGTGCATACTTCAAAGCTGTAGAAAAGCTATATGTGTTAGAACTGTGTTTGTGTATGGAGGAGAGTTGTGTGTGTATTTCGGAAAATTGCGTGTGTGATAGTAGTAGAGTTGTGTGTATGCAGGAGAGATGTGTGTATGTAGGAAAGAGGGTGGAAACTTATCAATGCTATAGGACCTATGCAAGAACCTAACATGATCAAATTTGACTCATGACAATACAGCTTTAAAAAATGCATTGGCAGCAATTGTACCGATCATCTACTTTCAATTAATTATCAGTAAATTGGTGAAAGTACACCTATTAAAAAAAAAATAACAGCCTCCTCCATATCCCCTCTAGCTGTCCTGTCCATCACCAAGATAGGTGCGTTTTCTGCCATTTTAGGTAGAAGTAATGTTCAACCAATTTGCTTCTAATTTAGACAAAGTAGTAGGAAAGTTTATCAAACAAACTCTACATATGAGCTCTATCTATTTTACAATACGTGTAATATGTATTCACAAAATGTCCATTTTCTATATGTGTGAACTTCACATCTTTTTTTTTTTTAGTAAGTTTTAGTGCATGATGAGGTGGTGTTTACCTATAGGATCCACCATCTCTTGGACTGGGCACCATTGATGGTATTTATTGGGCCCCACGTTCTTAAGTAAATCTCAATATTGCTTCAAAAAGGTAGCTATGCATATACAGTTTACAGACAGAATGTTAACATATTAAGCAAGAGTGTGACAACTTATCAGTGCTAAATGTGCCATAAAAAAAGCCAGCATGTAAAATTCTTAGCTTTGACAAGTGACAACATATCTGGCAAAATGCATTGTAAACCAAATGTAATTTTTAGCTGCAGTAAATTTTAGACAATCAAAATGATGTTAAAATGTGTGTGTTTCTTACAGTCTAGAGGCTGCTTATTCTGATGGAGGAAAACACTGACAGCATCCTTCATGATCACTGAAAGAACTGTTCTCCTTTCTCCTGCCCCACACTGATCTATCTGATCGGTGCAGTGCAGGGGAGAAAGTCACCAGGACTTGCACGGATGTTGCGCATCCTGTGTAGCTGAAAAAACTTCTGCAAGACTAGCCCTTGGACCTCTTTATGAAAAGAAGAACGACACTCCTGATATGTGAGGTGGCATGGATAGGGTCCCAATCAAACAAAGTTGTTGATTAGCCATTGAACCTTTCAGGTCATGTGATCAGTCACATTCCTGGAAGGAATTTCAAGATGTGGTAATGTATACGATGGATGAGTGTACATATATATATATATATATAAGTGTTTGTGTGTGTGGAGCTGCATGAGTATATAAGAGAGCTGTTGGTGTATGGTATGGATGTAGATAGAGCTCATATGTGTAGCCCCACACTGATCTATCTGATCGGTGCAGTGCAGGGGAGAAAGTCACCAGGACTTGCACGGATGTTGCGCATCCTGTGTAGCTGAAAAAACTTCTGCAAGACTAGCCCTTGGACCTCTTTATGAAAAGAAGAACGACACTCCTGATATGTGAGGTGGCATGGATAGGGTCCCAATCAAACAAAGTTGTTGATTAGCCATTGAACCTTTCAGGTCATGTGATCAGTCACATTCCTGGAAGGAATTTCAAGATGTATACGATGGATGAGTGTACATATATATATATATATATATATAAGTGTTTGTGTGTGTGGAGCTGCATGAGTATATAAGAGAGCTGTTGGTGTATGTAAGAAAGCTGTGTACAAGTATGTAGCAAAACAGTGCGTGTATGTAACAGAGGTGTGAGTGCATACTTCAAAGCTGTAGAAAAGCTATATGTGTTAGAACTGTGTTTGTGTATGGAGGAGAGTTGTGTGTGTATTTCGGAAAATTGCGTGTGTGATAGTAGTAGAGTTGTGTGTATGCAGGAGAGATGTGTGTATGTAGGAAAGAGGGTGGAAACTTATCAATGCTATAGGACCTATGCAAGAACCTAACATGATCAAATTTGACTCATGACAATACAGCTTTAAAAAATGCATTGGCAGCAATTGTACCGATCATCTACTTTCAATTAATTATCAGTAAATTGGTGAAAGTACACCTATTAAAAAAAAAATAACAGCCTCCTCCATATCCCCTCTAGCTGTCCTGTCCATCACCAAGATAGGTGCGTTTTCTGCCATTTTAGGTAGAAGTAATGTTCAACCAATTTGCTTCTAATTTAGACAAAGTAGTAGGAAAGTTTATCAAACAAACTCTACATATGAGCTCTATCTATTTTACAATACGTGTAATATGTATTCACAAAATGTCCATTTTCTATATGTGTGAACTTCACATCTTTTTTTTTTTTAGTAAGTTTTAGTGCATGATGAGGTGGTGTTTACCTATAGGATCCACCATCTCTTGGACTGGGCACCATTGATGGTATTTATTGGGCCCCACGTTCTTAAGTAAATCTCAATATTGCTTCAAAAAGGTAGCTATGCATATACAGTTTACAGACAGAATGTTAACATATTAAGCAAGAGTGTGACAACTTATCAGTGCTAAATGTGCCATAAAAAAAGCCAGCATGTAAAATTCTTAGCTTTGACAAGTGACAACATATCTGGCAAAATGCATTGTAAACCAAATGTAATTTTTAGCTGCAGTAAATTTTAGACAATCAAAATGATGTTAAAATGTGTGTGTTTCTTACAGTCTAGAGGCTGCTTATTCTGATGGAGGAAAACACTGACAGCATCCTTCATGATCACTGAAAGAACTGTTCTCCTTTCTCCTGCCCCACACTGATCTATCTGATCGGTGCAGTGCAGGGGAGAAAGTCACCAGGACTTGCACGGATGTTGCGCATCCTGTGTAGCTGAAAAAACTTCTGCAAGACTAGCCCTTGGACCTCTTTATGAAAAGAAGAACGACACTCCTGATATGTGAGGTGGCATGGATAGGGTCCCAATCAAACAAAGTTGTTGATTAGCCATTGAACCTTTCAGGTCATGTGATCAGTCACATTCCTGGAAGGAATTTCAAGATGTGGTAATGTATACGATGGATGAGTGTACATATATATATATATATATAAGTGTTTGTGTGTGTGGAGCTGCATGAGTATATAAGAGAGCTGTTGGTGTATGGTATGTAAGAAAGCTGTGTACAAGTATGTAGCAAAACAGTGCGTGTATGTAACAGAGGTGTGAGTGCATACTTCAAAGCTGTAGAAAAGCTATATGTGTTAGAACTGTGTTTGTGTATGGAGGAGAGTTGTGTGTGTATTTCGGAAAATTGCGTGTGTGATAGTAGTAGAGTTGTGTGTATGCAGGAGAGATGTGTGTATGTAGGAAAGAGGGTGGAAACTTATCAATGCTATAGGACCTATGCAAGAACCTAACATGATCAAATTTGACTCATGACAATACAGCTTTAAAAAATGCATTGGCAGCAATTGTACCGATCATCTACTTTCAATGAATTATCAGCAAATTGGTGAAAGTACACCTATTAAAAAAAAAATAACAGCCTCCTCCATATCCCCTCTAGCTGTCCTGTCCATCACCAAGATAGGTGTGTTTTCTGCCATTTTAGGTAGAAGTAATGTTCAACCAATTTGCTTCTAATTTAGACAAAGTAGTAGGAAAGTTTATCAAACAAACTCTACATATGAGCTCTATCTATTTTACAATACGTGTAATATGTATTCACAAAATGTCCATTTTCTATATGTGTGAACTTCACATCTTTTTTTTTTTTAGTAAGTTTTAGTGCATGATGAGGTGGTGTTTACCTATAGGATCCACCATCTCTTGGACTGGGCACCATTGATGGTATTTATTGGGCCCCACGTTCTTAAGTAAATCTCAATATTGCTTCAAAAAGGTAGCTATGCATATACAGTTTACAGACAGAATGTTAACATATTAAGCAAGAGTGTGACAACTTATCAGTGCTAAATGTGCCATAAAAAAAGCCAGCATGTAAAATTCTTAGCTTTGACAAGTGACAACATATCTGGCAAAATGCATTGTAAACCAAATGTAATTTTTAGCTGCAGTAAATTTTAGACAATCAAAATGATGTTAAAATGTGTGTGTTTCTTACAGTCTAGAGGCTGCTTATTCTGATGGAGGAAAACACTGACAGCATCCTTCATGATCACTGAAAGAACTGTTCTCCTTTCTCCTGCCCCACACTGATCTATCTGATCGGTGCAGTGCAGGGGAGAAAGTCACCAGGACTTGCACGGATGTTGCGCATCCTGTGTAGCTGAAAAAACTTCTGCAAGACTAGCCCTTGGACCTCTTTATGAAAAGAAGAACGACACTCCTGATATGTGAGGTGGCATGGATAGGGTCCCAATCAAACAAAGTTGTTGATTAGCCATTGAACCTTTCAGGTCATGTGATCAGTCACATTCCTGGAAGGAATTTCAAGATGTGGTAATGTATACGATGGATGAGTGTACATATATATATATATATATATATATATATAAGTGTTTGTGTGTGTGGAGCTGCATGAGTATATAAGAGAGCTGTTGGTGTATGTAAGAAAGCTGTGTACAAGTATGTAGCAAAACAGTGCGTGTATGTAACAGAGGTGTGAGTGCATACTTCAAAGCTGTAGAAAAGCTATATGTGTTAGAACTGTGTTTGTGTATGGAGGAGAGTTGTGTGTGTATTTCGGAAAATTGCGTGTGTGATAGTAGTAGAGTTGTGTGTATGCAGGAGAGATGTGTGTATGTAGGAAAGAGGGTGGAAACTTATCAATGCTATAGGACCTATGCAAGAACCTAACATGATCAAATTTGACTCATGACAATACAGCTTTAAAAAATGCATTGGCAGCAATTGTACCGATCATCTACTTTCAATTAATTATCAGTAAATTGGTGAAAGTACACCTATTAAAAAAAAAATAACAGCCTCCTCCATATCCCCTCTAGCTGTCCTGTCCATCACCAAGATAGGTGCGTTTTCTGCCATTTTAGGTAGAAGTAATGTTCAACCAATTTGCTTCTAATTTAGACAAAGTAGTAGGAAAGTTTATCAAACAAACTCTACATATGAGCTCTATCTATTTTACAATACGTGTAATATGTATTCACAAAATGTCCATTTTCTATATGTGTGAACTTCACATCTTTTTTTTTTTTAGTAAGTTTTAGTGCATGATGAGGTGGTGTTTACCTATAGGATCCACCATCTCTTGGACTGGGCACCATTGATGGTATTTATTGGGCCCCACGTTCTTAAGTAAATCTCAATATTGCTTCAAAAAGGTAGCTATGCATATACAGTTTACAGACAGAATGTTAACATATTAAGCAAGAGTGTGACAACTTATCAGTGCTAAATGTGCCATAAAAAAAGCCAGCATGTAAAATTCTTAGCTTTGACAAGTGACAACATATCTGGCAAAATGCATTGTAAACCAAATGTAATTTTTAGCTGCAGTAAATTTTAGACAATCAAAATGATGTTAAAATGTGTGTGTTTCTTACAGTCTAGAGGCTGCTTATTCTGATGGAGGAAAACACTGACAGCATCCTTCATGATCACTGAAAGAACTGTTCTCCTTTCTCCTGCCCCACACTGATCTATCTGATCGGTGCAGTGCAGGGGAGAAAGTCACCAGGACTTGCACGGATGTTGCGCATCCTGTGTAGCTGAAAAAACTTCTGCAAGACTAGCCCTTGGACCTCTTTATGAAAAGAAGAACGACACTCCTGATATGTGAGGTGGCATGGATAGGGTCCCAATCAAACAAAGTTGTTGATTAGCCATTGAACCTTTCAGGTCATGTGATCAGTCACATTCCTGGAAGGAATTTCAAGATGTGGTAATGTATACGATGGATGAGTGTACATATATATATATATATATATAAGTGTTTGTGTGTGTGGAGCTGCATGAGTATATAAGAGAGCTGTTGGTGTATGGTATGTAAGAAAGCTGTGTACAAGTATGTAGCAAAACAGTGCGTGTATGTAACAGAGGTGTGAGTGCATACTTCAAAGCTGTAGAAAAGCTATATGTGTTAGAACTGTGTTTGTGTATGGAGGAGAGTTGTGTGTGTATTTCGGAAAATTGCGTGTGTGATAGTAGTAGAGTTGTGTGTATGCAGGAGAGATGTGTGTATGTAGGAAAGAGGGTGGAAACTTATCAATGCTATAGGACCTATGCAAGAACCTAACATGATCAAATTTGACTCATGACAATACAGCTTTAAAAAATGCATTGGCAGCAATTGTACCGATCATCTACTTTCAATGAATTATCAGCAAATTGGTGAAAGTACACCTATTAAAAAAAAAATAACAGCCTCCTCCATATCCCCTCTAGCTGTCCTGTCCATCACCAAGATAGGTGCGTTTTCTGCCATTTTAGGTAGAAGTAATGTTCAACCAATTTGCTTCTAATTTAGACAAAGTAGTAGGAAAGTTTATCAAACAAACTCTACATATGAGCTCTATCTATTTTACAATACGTGTAATATGTATTCACAAAATGTCCATTTTCTATATGTGTGAACTTCACATCTTTTTTTTTTTTAGTAAGTTTTAGTGCATGATGAGGTGGTGTTTACCTATAGGATCCACCATCTCTTGGACTGGGCACCATTGATGGTATTTATTGGGCCCCACGTTCTTAAGTAAATCTCAATATTGCTTCAAAAAGGTAGCTATGCATATACAGTTTACAGACAGAATGTTAACATATTAAGCAAGAGTGTGACAACTTATCAGTGCTAAATGTGCCATAAAAAAAGCCAGCATGTAAAATTCTTAGCTTTGACAAGTGACAACATATCTGGCAAAATGCATTGTAAACCAAATGTAATTTTTAGCTGCAGTAAATTTTAGACAATCAAAATGATGTTAAAATGTGTGTGTTTCTTACAGTCTAGAGGCTGCTTATTCTGATGGAGGAAAACACTGACAGCATCCTTCATGATCACTGAAAGAACTGTTCTCCTTTCTCCTGCCCCACACTGATCTATCTGATCGGTGCAGTGCAGGGGAGAAAGTCACCAGGACTTGCACGGATGTTGCGCATCCTGTGTAGCTGAAAAAACTTCTGCAAGACTAGCCCTTGGACCTCTTTATGAAAAGAAGAACGACACTCCTGATATGTGAGGTGGCATGGATAGGGTCCCAATCAAACAAAGTTGTTGATTAGCCATTGAACCTTTCAGGTCATGTGATCAGTCACATTCCTGGAAGGAATTTCAAGATGTGGTAATGTATACGATGGATGAGTGTACATATATATATATATATATAAGTGTTTGTGTGTGTGGAGCTGCATGAGTATATAAGAGAGCTGTTGGTGTATGGTATGTAAGAAAGCTGTGTACAAGTATGTAGCAAAACAGTGCGTGTATGTAACAGAGGTGTGAGTGCATACTTCAAAGCTGTAGAAAAGCTATATGTGTTAGAACTGTGTTTGTGTATGGAGGAGAGTTGTGTGTGTATTTCGGAAAATTGCGTGTGTGATAGTAGTAGAGTTGTGTGTATGCAGGAGAGATGTGTGTATGTAGGAAAGAGGGTGGAAACTTATCAATGCTATAGGACCTATGCAAGAACCTAACATGATCAAATTTGACTCATGACAATACAGCTTTAAAAAATGCATTGGCAGCAATTGTACCGATCATCTACTTTCAATGAATTATCAGCAAATTGGTGAAAGTACACCTATTAAAAAAAAAATAACAGCCTCCTCCATATCCCCTCTAGCTGTCCTGTCCATCACCAAGATAGGTGCGTTTTCTGCCATTTTAGGTAGAAGTAATGTTCAACCAATTTGCTTCTAATTTAGACAAAGTAGTAGGAAAGTTTATCAAACAAACTCTACATATGAGCTCTATCTATTTTACAATACGTGTAATATGTATTCACAAAATGTCCATTTTCTATATGTGTGAACTTCACATCTTTTTTTTTTTTAGTAAGTTTTAGTGCATGATGAGGTGGTGTTTACCTATAGGATCCACCATCTCTTGGACTGGGCACCATTGATGGTATTTATTGGGCCCCACGTTCTTAAGTAAATCTCAATATTGCTTCAAAAAGGTAGCTATGCATATACAGTTTACAGACAGAATGTTAACATATTAAGCAAGAGTGTGACAACTTATCAGTGCTAAATGTGCCATAAAAAAAGCCAGCATGTAAAATTCTTAGCTTTGACAAGTGACAACATATCTGGCAAAATGCATTGTAAACCAAATGTAATTTTTAGCTGCAGTAAATTTTAGACAATCAAAATGATGTTAAAATGTGTGTGTTTCTTACAGTCTAGAGGCTGCTTATTCTGATGGAGGAAAACACTGACAGCATCCTTCATGATCACTGAAAGAACTGTTCTCCTTTCTCCTGCCCCACACTGATCTATCTGATCGGTGCAGTGCAGGGGAGAAAGTCACCAGGACTTGCACGGATGTTGCGCATCCTGTGTAGCTGAAAAAACTTCTGCAAGACTAGCCCTTGGACCTCTTTATGAAAAGAAGAACGACACTCCTGATATGTGAGGTGGCATGGATAGGGTCCCAATCAAACAAAGTTGTTGATTAGCCATTGAACCTTTCAGGTCATGTGATCAGTCACATTCCTGGAAGGAATTTCAAGATGTGGTAATGTATACGATGGATGAGTGTACATATATATATATATATATATATATATATATATATAAGTGTTTGTGTGTGTGGAGCTGCATGAGTATATAAGAGAGCTGTTGGTGTATGTAAGAAAGCTGTGTACAAGTATGTAGCAAAACAGTGCGTGTATGTAACAGAGGTGTGAGTGCATACTTCAAAGCTGTAGAAAAGCTATATGTGTTAGAACTGTGTTTGTGTATGGAGGAGAGTTGTGTGTGTATTTCGGAAAATTGCGTGTGTGATAGTAGTAGAGTTGTGTGTATGCAGGAGAGATGTGTGTATGTAGGAAAGAGGGTGGAAACTTATCAATGCTATAGGACCTATGCAAGAACCTAACATGATCAAATTTGACTCATGACAATACAGCTTTAAAAAATGCATTGGCAGCAATTGTACCGATCATCTACTTTCAATTAATTATCAGTAAATTGGTGAAAGTACACCTATTAAAAAAAAAATAACAGCCTCCTCCATATCCCCTCTAGCTGTCCTGTCCATCACCAAGATAGGTGCGTTTTCTGCCATTTTAGGTAGAAGTAATGTTCAACCAATTTGCTTCTAATTTAGACAAAGTAGTAGGAAAGTTTATCAAACAAACTCTACATATGAGCTCTATCTATTTTACAATACGTGTAATATGTATTCACAAAATGTCCATTTTCTATATGTGTGAACTTCACATCTTTTTTTTTTTTAGTAAGTTTTAGTGCATGATGAGGTGGTGTTTACCTATAGGATCCACCATCTCTTGGACTGGGCACCATTGATGGTATTTATTGGGCCCCACGTTCTTAAGTAAATCTCAATATTGCTTCAAAAAGGTAGCTATGCATATACAGTTTACAGACAGAATGTTAACATATTAAGCAAGAGTGTGACAACTTATCAGTGCTAAATGTGCCATAAAAAAAGCCAGCATGTAAAATTCTTAGCTTTGACAAGTGACAACATATCTGGCAAAATGCATTGTAAACCAAATGTAATTTTTAGCTGCAGTAAATTTTAGACAATCAAAATGATGTTAAAATGTGTGTGTTTCTTACAGTCTAGAGGCTGCTTATTCTGATGGAGGAAAACACTGACAGCATCCTTCATGATCACTGAAAGAACTGTTCTCCTTTCTCCTGCCCCACACTGATCTATCTGATCGGTGCAGTGCAGGGGAGAAAGTCACCAGGACTTGCACGGATGTTGCGCATCCTGTGTAGCTGAAAAAACTTCTGCAAGACTAGCCCTTGGACCTCTTTATGAAAAGAAGAACGACACTCCTGATATGTGAGGTGGCATGGATAGGGTCCCAATCAAACAAAGTTGTTGATTAGCCATTGAACCTTTCAGGTCATGTGATCAGTCACATTCCTGGAAGGAATTTCAAGATGTGGTAATGTATACGATGGATGAGTGTACATATATATATATATATATATATATATATATATAAGTGTTTGTGTGTGTGGAGCTGCATGAGTATATAAGAGAGCTGTTGGTGTATGTAAGAAAGCTGTGTACAAGTATGTAGCAAAACAGTGCGTGTATGTAACAGAGGTGTGAGTGCATACTTCAAAGCTGTAGAAAAGCTATATGTGTTAGAACTGTGTTTGTGTATGGAGGAGAGTTGTGTGTGTATTTCGGAAAATTGCGTGTGTGATAGTAGTAGAGTTGTGTGTATGCAGGAGAGATGTGTGTATGTAGGAAAGAGGGTGGAAACTTATCAATGCTATAGGACCTATGCAAGAACCTAACATGATCAAATTTGACTCATGACAATACAGCTTTAAAAAATGCATTGGCAGCAATTGTACCGATCATCTACTTTCAATTAATTATCAGTAAATTGGTGAAAGTACACCTATTAAAAAATAACAGCCTCCTCCATATCCCCTCTAGCTGTCCTGTCCATCACCAAGATAGGTGCGTTTTCTGCCATTTTAGGTAGAAGTAATGTTCAACCAATTTGCTTCTAATTTAGACAAAGTAGTAGGAAAGTTTATCAAACAAACTCTACATATGAGCTCTATCTATTTTACAATACGTGTAATATGTATTCACAAAATGTCCATTTTCTATATGTGTGAACTTCACATCTTTTTTTTTTTTAGTAAGTTTTAGTGCATGATGAGGTGGTGTTTACCTATAGGATCCACCATCTCTTGGACTGGGCACCATTGATGGTATTTATTGGGCCCCACGTTCTTAAGTAAATCTCAATATTGCTTCAAAAAGGTAGCTATGCATATACAGTTTACAGACAGAATGTTAACATATTAAGCAAGAGTGTGACAACTTATCAGTGCTAAATGTGCCATAAAAAAAGCCAGCATGTAAAATTCTTAGCTTTGACAAGTGACAACATATCTGGCAAAATGCATTGTAAACCAAATGTAATTTTTAGCTGCAGTAAATTTTAGACAATCAAAATGATGTTAAAATGTGTGTGTTTCTTACAGTCTAGAGGCTGCTTATTCTGATGGAGGAAAACACTGACAGCATCCTTCATGATCACTGAAAGAACTGTTCTCCTTTCTCCTGCCCCACACTGATCTATCTGATCGGTGCAGTGCAGGGGAGAAAGTCACCAGGACTTGCACGGATGTTGCGCATCCTGTGTAGCTGAAAAAACTTCTGCAAGACTAGCCCTTGGACCTCTTTATGAAAAGAAGAACGACACTCCTGATATGTGAGGTGGCATGGATAGGGTCCCAATCAAACAAAGTTGTTGATTAGCCATTGAACCTTTCAGGTCATGTGATCAGTCACATTCCTGGAAGGAATTTCAAGATGTGGTAATGTATACGATGGATGAGTGTACATATATATATATATATATATATATATATATATAAGTGTTTGTGTGTGTGGAGCTGCATGAGTATATAAGAGAGCTGTTGGTGTATGTAAGAAAGCTGTGTACAAGTATGTAGCAAAACAGTGCGTGTATGTAACAGAGGTGTGAGTGCATACTTCAAAGCTGTAGAAAAGCTATATGTGTTAGAACTGTGTTTGTGTATGGAGGAGAGTTGTGTGTGTATTTCGGAAAATTGCGTGTGTGATAGTAGTAGAGTTGTGTGTATGCAGGAGAGATGTGTGTATGTAGGAAAGAGGGTGGAAACTTATCAATGCTATAGGACCTATGCAAGAACCTAACATGATCAAATTTGACTCATGACAATACAGCTTTAAAAAATGCATTGGCAGCAATTGTACCGATCATCTACTTTCAATTAATTATCAGTAAATTGGTGAAAGTACACCTATTAAAAAAAAAATAACAGCCTCCTCCATATCCCCTCTAGCTGTCCTGTCCATCACCAAGATAGGTGCGTTTTCTGCCATTTTAGGTAGAAGTAATGTTCAACCAATTTGCTTCTAATTTAGACAAAGTAGTAGGAAAGTTTATCAAACAAACTCTACATATGAGCTCTATCTATTTTACAATACGTGTAATATGTATTCACAAAATGTCCATTTTCTATATGTGTGAACTTCACATCTTTTTTTTTTTTAGTAAGTTTTAGTGCATGATGAGGTGGTGTTTACCTATAGGATCCACCATCTCTTGGACTGGGCACCATTGATGGTATTTATTGGGCCCCACGTTCTTAAGTAAATCTCAATATTGCTTCAAAAAGGTAGCTATGCATATACAGTTTACAGACAGAATGTTAACATATTAAGCAAGAGTGTGACAACTTATCAGTGCTAAATGTGCCATAAAAAAAGCCAGCATGTAAAATTCTTAGCTTTGACAAGTGACAACATATCTGGCAAAATGCATTGTAAACCAAATGTAATTTTTAGCTGCAGTAAATTTTAGACAATCAAAATGATGTTAAAATGTGTGTGTTTCTTACAGTCTAGAGGCTGCTTATTCTGATGGAGGAAAACACTGACAGCATCCTTCATGATCACTGAAAGAACTGTTCTCCTTTCTCCTGCCCCACACTGATCTATCTGATCGGTGCAGTGCAGGGGAGAAAGTCACCAGGACTTGCACGGATGTTGCGCATCCTGTGTAGCTGAAAAAACTTCTGCAAGACTAGCCCTTGGACCTCTTTATGAAAAGAAGAACGACACTCCTGATATGTGAGGTGGCATGGATAGGGTCCCAATCAAACAAAGTTGTTGATTAGCCATTGAACCTTTCAGGTCATGTGATCAGTCACATTCCTGGAAGGAATTTCAAGATGTGGTAATGTATACGATGGATGAGTGTACATATATATATATATATATATATATATATATATAAGTGTTTGTGTGTGTGGAGCTGCATGAGTATATAAGAGAGCTGTTGGTGTATGTAAGAAAGCTGTGTACAAGTATGTAGCAAAACAGTGCGTGTATGTAACAGAGGTGTGAGTGCATACTTCAAAGCTGTAGAAAAGCTATATGTGTTAGAACTGTGTTTGTGTATGGAGGAGAGTTGTGTGTGTATTTCGGAAAATTGCGTGTGTGATAGTAGTAGAGTTGTGTGTATGCAGGAGAGATGTGTGTATGTAGGAAAGAGGGTGGAAACTTATCAATGCTATAGGACCTATGCAAGAACCTAACATGATCAAATTTGACTCATGACAATACAGCTTTAAAAAATGCATTGGCAGCAATTGTACCGATCATCTACTTTCAATGAATTATCAGCAAATTGGTGAAAGTACACCTATTAAAAAAAAAATAACAGCCTCCTCCATATCCCCTCTAGCTGTCCTGTCCATCACCAAGATAGGTGCGTTTTCTGCCATTTTAGGTAGAAGTAATGTTCAACCAATTTGCTTCTAATTTAGACAAAGTAGTAGGAAAGTTTATCAAACAAACTCTACATATGAGCTCTATCTATTTTACAATACGTGTAATATGTATTCACAAAATGTCCATTTTCTATATGTGTGAACTTCACATCTTTTTTTTTTTTTAGTAAGTTTTAGTGCATGATGAGGTGGTGTTTACCTATAGGATCCACCATCTCTTGGACTGGGCACCATTGATGGTATTTATTGGGCCCCACGTTCTTAAGTAAATCTCAATATTGCTTCAAAAAGGTAGCTATGCATATACAGTTTACAGACAGAATGTTAACATATTAAGCAAGAGTGTGACAACTTATCAGTGCTAAATGTGCCATAAAAAAAGCCAGCATGTAAAATTCTTAGCTTTGACAAGTGACAACATATCTGGCAAAATGCATTGTAAACCAAATGTAATTTTTAGCTGCAGTAAATTTTAGACAATCAAAATGATGTTAAAATGTGTGTGTTTCTTACAGTCTAGAGGCTGCTTATTCTGATGGAGGAAAACACTGACAGCATCCTTCATGATCACTGAAAGAACTGTTCTCCTTTCTCCTGCCCCACACTGATCTATCTGATCGGTGCAGTGCAGGGGAGAAAGTCACCAGGACTTGCACGGATGTTGCGCATCCTGTGTAGCTGAAAAAACTTCTGCAAGACTAGCCCTTGGACCTCTTTATGAAAAGAAGAACGACACTCCTGATATGTGAGGTGGCATGGATAGGGTCCCAATCAAACAAAGTTGTTGATTAGCCATTGAACCTTTCAGGTCATGTGATCAGTCACATTCCTGGAAGGAATTTCAAGATGTGGTAATGTATATGATGGATGAGTGTACATATATATATATATATATATATAAGTGTTTGTGTGTGTGGAGCTGCATGAGTATATAAGAGAGCTGTTGGTGTATGTAAGAAAGCTGTGTACAAGTATGTAGCAAAACAGTGCGTGTATGTAACAGAGGTGTGAGTGCATACTTCAAAGCTGTAGAAAAGCTATATGTGTTAGAACTGTGTTTGTGTATGGAGGAGAGTTGTGTGTGTATTTCGGAAAATTGCGTGTGTGATAGTAGTAGAGTTGTGTGTATGCAGGAGAGATGTGTGTATGTAGGAAAGAGGGTGGAAACTTATCAATGCTATAGGACCTATGCAAGAACCTAACATGATCAAATTTGACTCATGACAATACAGCTTTAAAAAATGCATTGGCAGCAATTGTACCGATCATCTACTTTCAATGAATTATCAGCAAATTGGTGAAAGTACACCTATTAAAAAAAAAATAACAGCCTCCTCCATATCCCCTCTAGCTGTCCTGTCCATCACCAAGATAGGTGCGTTTTCTGCCATTTTAGGTAGAAGTAATGTTCAACCAATTTGCTTCTAATTTAGACAAAGTAGTAGGAAAGTTTATCAAACAAACTCTACATATGAGCTCTATCTATTTTACAATACGTGTAATATGTATTCACAAAATGTCCATTTTCTATATGTGTGAACTTCACATCTTTTTTTTTTTTTAGTAAGTTTTAGTGCATGATGAGGTGGTGTTTACCTATAGGATCCACCATCTCTTGGACTGGGCACCATTGATGGTATTTATTGGGCCCCACGTTCTTAAGTAAATCTCAATATTGCTTCAAAAAGGTAGCTATGCATATACAGTTTACAGACAGAATGTTAACATATTAAGCAAGAGTGTGACAACTTATCAGTGCTAAATGTGCCATAAAAAAAGCCAGCATGTAAAATTCTTAGCTTTGACAAGTGACAACATATCTGGCAAAATGCATTGTAAACCAAATGTAATTTTTAGCTGCAGTAAATTTTAGACAATCAAAATGATGTTAAAATGTGTGTGTTTCTTACAGTCTAGAGGCTGCTTATTCTGATGGAGGAAAACACTGACAGCATCCTTCATGATCACTGAAAGAACTGTTCTCCTTTCTCCTGCCCCACACTGATCTATCTGATCGGTGCAGTGCAGGGGAGAAAGTCACCAGGACTTGCACGGATGTTGCGCATCCTGTGTAGCTGAAAAAACTTCTGCAAGACTAGCCCTTGGACCTCTTTATGAAAAGAAGAACGACACTCCTGATATGTGAGGTGGCATGGATAGGGTCCCAATCAAACAAAGTTGTTGATTAGCCATTGAACCTTTCAGGTCATGTGATCAGTCACATTCCTGGAAGGAATTTCAAGATGTGGTAATGTATACGATGGATGAGTGTACATATATATATATATATATATATATATATATATAAGTGTTTGTGTGTGTGGAGCTGCATGAGTATATAAGAGAGCTGTTGGTGTATGTAAGAAAGCTGTGTACAAGTATGTAGCAAAACAGTGCGTGTATGTAACAGAGGTGTGAGTGCATACTTCAAAGCTGTAGAAAAGCTATATGTGTTAGAACTGTGTTTGTGTATGGAGGAGAGTTGTGTGTGTATTTCGGAAAATTGCGTGTGTGATAGTAGTAGAGTTGTGTGTATGCAGGAGAGATGTGTGTATGTAGGAAAGAGGGTGGAAACTTATCAATGCTATAGGACCTATGCAAGAACCTAACATGATCAAATTTGACTCATGACAATACAGCTTTAAAAAATGCATTGGCAGCAATTGTACCGATCATCTACTTTCAATGAATTATCAGCAAATTGGTGAAAGTACACCTATTAAAAAAAAAATAACAGCCTCCTCCATATCCCCTCTAGCTGTCCTGTCCATCACCAAGATAGGTGCGTTTTCTGCCATTTTAGGTAGAAGTAATGTTCAACCAATTTGCTTCTAATTTAGACAAAGTAGTAGGAAAGTTTATCAAACAAACTCTACATATGAGCTCTATCTATTTTACAATACGTGTAATATGTATTCACAAAATGTCCATTTTCTATATGTGTGAACTTCACATCTTTTTTTTTTTTTAGTAAGTTTTAGTGCATGATGAGGTGGTGTTTACCTATAGGATCCACCATCTCTTGGACTGGGCACCATTGATGGTATTTATTGGGCCCCACGTTCTTAAGTAAATCTCAATATTGCTTCAAAAAGGTAGCTATGCATATACAGTTTACAGACAGAATGTTAACATATTAAGCAAGAGTGTGACAACTTATCAGTGCTAAATGTGCCATAAAAAAAGCCAGCATGTAAAATTCTTAGCTTTGACAAGTGACAACATATCTGGCAAAATGCATTGTAAACCAAATGTAATTTTTAGCTGCAGTAAATTTTAGACAATCAAAATGATGTTAAAATGTGTGTGTTTCTTACAGTCTAGAGGCTGCTTATTCTGATGGAGGAAAACACTGACAGCATCCTTCATGATCACTGAAAGAACTGTTCTCCTTTCTCCTGCCCCACACTGATCTATCTGATCGGTGCAGTGCAGGGGAGAAAGTCACCAGGACTTGCACGGATGTTGCGCATCCTGTGTAGCTGAAAAAACTTCTGCAAGACTAGCCCTTGGACCTCTTTATGAAAAGAAGAACGACACTCCTGATATGTGAGGTGGCATGGATAGGGTCCCAATCAAACAAAGTTGTTGATTAGCCATTGAACCTTTCAGGTCATGTGATCAGTCACATTCCTGGAAGGAATTTCAAGATGTGGTAATGTATATGATGGATGAGTGTACATATATATATATATATATATATAAGTGTTTGTGTGTGTGGAGCTGCATGAGTATATAAGAGAGCTGTTGGTGTATGTAAGAAAGCTGTGTACAAGTATGTAGCAAAACAGTGCGTGTATGTAACAGAGGTGTGAGTGCATACTTCAAAGCTGTAGAAAAGCTATATGTGTTAGAACTGTGTTTGTGTATGGAGGAGAGTTGTGTGTGTATTTCGGAAAATTGCGTGTGTGATAGTAGTAGAGTTGTGTGTATGCAGGAGAGATGTGTGTATGTAGGAAAGAGGGTGGAAACTTATCAATGCTATAGGACCTATGCAAGAACCTAACATGATCAAATTTGACTCATGACAATACAGCTTTAAAAAATGCATTGGCAGCAATTGTACCGATCATCTACTTTCAATGAATTATCAGCAAATTGGTGAAAGTACACCTATTAAAAAAAAAATAACAGCCTCCTCCATATCCCCTCTAGCTGTCCTGTCCATCACCAAGATAGGTGCGTTTTCTGCCATTTTAGGTAGAAGTAATGTTCAACCAATTTGCTTCTAATTTAGACAAAGTAGTAGGAAAGTTTATCAAACAAACTCTACATATGAGCTCTATCTATTTTACAATACGTGTAATATGTATTCACAAAATGTCCATTTTCTATATGTGTGAACTTCACATCTTTTTTTTTTTTTTAGTAAGTTTTAGTGCATGATGAGGTGGTGTTTACCTATAGGATCCACCATCTCTTGGACTGGGCACCATTGATGGTATTTATTGGGCCCCACGTTCTTAAGTAAATCTCAATATTGCTTCAAAAAGGTAGCTATGCATATACAGTTTACAGACAGAATGTTAACATATTAAGCAAGAGTGTGACAACTTATCAGTGCTAAATGTGCCATAAAAAAACCCAGCATGTAAAATTCTTAGCTTTGACAAGTGACAACATATCTGGCAAAATGCATTGTAAACCAAATGTAATTTTTAGCTGCAGTAAATTTTAGACAATCAAAATGATGTTAAAATGTGTGTGTTTCTTACAGTCTAGAGGCTGCTTATTCTGATGGAGGAAAACACTGACAGCATCCTTCATGATCACTGAAAGAACTGTTCTCCTTTCTCCTGCCCCACACTGATCTATCTGATCGGTGCAGTGCAGGGGAGAAAGTCACCAGGACTTGCACGGATGTTGCGCATCCTGTGTAGCTGAAAAAACTTCTGCAAGACTAGCCCTTGGACCTCTTTATGAAAAGAAGAACGACACTCCTGATATGTGAGGTGGCATGGATAGGGTCCCAATCAAACAAAGTTGTTGATTAGCCATTGAACCTTTCAGGTCATGTGATCAGTCACATTCCTGGAAGGAATTTCAAGATGTGGTAATGTATACGATGGATGAGTGTACATATATATATATATATATATATATATATATATATATAAGTGTTTGTGTGTGTGGAGCTGCATGAGTATATAAGAGAGCTGTTGGTGTATGTAAGAAAGCTGTGTACAAGTATGTAGCAAAACAGTGCGTGTATGTAACAGAGGTGTGAGTGCATACTTCAAAGCTGTAGAAAAGCTATATGTGTTAGAACTGTGTTTGTGTATGGAGGAGAGTTGTGTGTGTATTTCGGAAAATTGCGTGTGTGATAGTAGTAGAGTTGTGTGTATGCAGGAGAGATGTGTGTATGTAGGAAAGAGGGTGGAAACTTATCAATGCTATAGGACCTATGCAAGAACCTAACATGATCAAATTTGACTCATGACAATACAGCTTTAAAAAATGCATTGGCAGCAATTGTACCGATCATCTACTTTCAATGAATTATCAGCAAATTGGTGAAAGTACACCTATTAAAAAAAAAATAACAGCCTCCTCCATATCCCCTCTAGCTGTCCTGTCCATCACCAAGATAGGTGCGTTTTCTGCCATTTTAGGTAGAAGTAATGTTCAACCAATTTGCTTCTAATTTAGACAAAGTAGTAGGAAAGTTTATCAAACAAACTCTACATATGAGCTCTATCTATTTTACAATACGTGTAATATGTATTCACAAAATGTCCATTTTCTATATGTGTGAACTTCACATCTTTTTTTTTTTTTAGTAAGTTTTAGTGCATGATGAGGTGGTGTTTACCTATAGGATCCACCATCTCTTGGACTGGGCACCATTGATGGTATTTATTGGGCCCCACGTTCTTAAGTAAATCTCAATATTGCTTCAAAAAGGTAGCTATGCATATACAGTTTACAGACAGAATGTTAACATATTAAGCAAGAGTGTGACAACTTATCAGTGCTAAATGTGCCATAAAAAAAGCCAGCATGTAAAATTCTTAGCTTTGACAAGTGACAACATATCTGGCAAAATGCATTGTAAACCAAATGTAATTTTTAGCTGCAGTAAATTTTAGACAATCAAAATGATGTTAAAATGTGTGTGTTTCTTACAGTCTAGAGGCTGCTTATTCTGATGGAGGAAAACACTGACAGCATCCTTCATGATCACTGAAAGAACTGTTCTCCTTTCTCCTGCCCCACACTGATCTATCTGATCGGTGCAGTGCAGGGGAGAAAGTCACCAGGACTTGCACGGATGTTGCGCATCCTGTGTAGCTGAAAAAACTTCTGCAAGACTAGCCCTTGGACCTCTTTATGAAAAGAAGAACGACACTCCTGATATGTGAGGTGGCATGGATAGGGTCCCAATCAAACAAAGTTGTTGATTAGCCATTGAACCTTTCAGGTCATGTGATCAGTCACATTCCTGGAAGGAATTTCAAGATGTGGTAATGTATACGATGGATGAGTGTACATATATATATATATATATATATATATATATATAAGTGTTTGTGTGTGTGGAGCTGCATGAGTATATAAGAGAGCTGTTGGTGTATGTAAGAAAGCTGTGTACAAGTATGTAGCAAAACAGTGCGTGTATGTAACAGAGGTGTGAGTGCATACTTCAAAGCTGTAGAAAAGCTATATGTGTTAGAACTGTGTTTGTGTATGGAGGAGAGTTGTGTGTGTATTTCGGAAAATTGCGTGTGTGATAGTAGTAGAGTTGTGTGTATGCAGGAGAGATGTGTGTATGTAGGAAAGAGGGTGGAAACTTATCAATGCTATAGGACCTATGCAAGAACCTAACATGATCAAATTTGACTCATGACAATACAGCTTTAAAAAATGCATTGGCAGCAATTGTACCGATCATCTACTTTCAATGAATTATCAGCAAATTGGTGAAAGTACACCTATTAAAAAAAAAATAACAGCCTCCTCCATATCCCCTCTAGCTGTCCTGTCCATCACCAAGATAGGTGCGTTTTCTGCCATTTTAGGTAGAAGTAATGTTCAACCAATTTGCTTCTAATTTAGACAAAGTAGTAGGAAAGTTTATCAAACAAACTCTACATATGAGCTCTATCTATTTTACAATACGTGTAATATGTATTCACAAAATGTCCATTTTCTATATGTGTGAACTTCACATCTTTTTTTTTTTTTTAGTAAGTTTTAGTGCATGATGAGGTGGTGTTTACCTATAGGATCCACCATCTCTTGGACTGGGCACCATTGATGGTATTTATTGGGCCCCACGTTCTTAAGTAAATCTCAATATTGCTTCAAAAAGGTAGCTATGCATATACAGTTTACAGACAGAATGTTAACATATTAAGCAAGAGTGTGACAACTTATCAGTGCTAAATGTGCCATAAAAAAAGCCAGCATGTAAAATTCTTAGCTTTGACAAGTGACAACATATCTGGCAAAATGCATTGTAAACCAAATGTAATTTTTAGCTGCAGTAAATTTTAGACAATCAAAATGATGTTAAAATGTGTGTGTTTCTTACAGTCTAGAGGCTGCTTATTCTGATGGAGGAAAACACTGACAGCATCCTTCATGATCACTGAAAGAACTGTTCTCCTTTCTCCTGCCCCACACTGATCTATCTGATCGGTGCAGTGCAGGGGAGAAAGTCACCAGGACTTGCACGGATGTTGCGCATCCTGTGTAGCTGAAAAAACTTCTGCAAGACTAGCCCTTGGACCTCTTTATGAAAAGAAGAACGACACTCCTGATATGTGAGGTGGCATGGATAGGGTCCCAATCAAACAAAGTTGTTGATTAGCCATTGAACCTTTCAGGTCATGTGATCAGTCACATTCCTGGAAGGAATTTCAAGATGTGGTAATGTATACGATGGATGAGTGTACATATATATATATATATATATATATATATATATAAGTGTTTGTGTGTGTGGAGCTGCATGAGTATATAAGAGAGCTGTTGGTGTATGTAAGAAAGCTGTGTACAAGTATGTAGCAAAACAGTGCGTGTATGTAACAGAGGTGTGAGTGCATACTTCAAAGCTGTAGAAAAGCTATATGTGTTAGAACTGTGTTTGTGTATGGAGGAGAGTTGTGTGTGTATTTCGGAAAATTGCGTGTGTGATAGTAGTAGAGTTGTGTGTATGCAGGAGAGATGTGTGTATGTAGGAAAGAGGGTGGAAACTTATCAATGCTATAGGACCTATGCAAGAACCTAACATGATCAAATTTGACTCATGACAATACAGCTTTAAAAAATGCATTGGCAGCAATTGTACCGATCATCTACTTTCAATGAATTATCAGCAAATTGGTGAAAGTACACCTATTAAAAAAAAAATAACAGCCTCCTCCATATCCCCTCTAGCTGTCCTGTCCATCACCAAGATAGGTGCGTTTTCTGCCATTTTAGGTAGAAGTAATGTTCAACCAATTTGCTTCTAATTTAGACAAAGTAGTAGGAAAGTTTATCAAACAAACTCTACATATGAGCTCTATCTATTTTACAATACGTGTAATATGTATTCACAAAATGTCCATTTTCTATATGTGTGAACTTCACATCTTTTTTTTTTTTTTAGTAAGTTTTAGTGCATGATGAGGTGGTGTTTACCTATAGGATCCACCATCTCTTGGACTGGGCACCATTGATGGTATTTATTGGGCCCCACGTTCTTAAGTAAATCTCAATATTGCTTCAAAAAGGTAGCTATGCATATACAGTTTACAGACAGAATGTTAACATATTAAGCAAGAGTGTGACAACTTATCAGTGCTAAATGTGCCATAAAAAAACCCAGCATGTAAAATTCTTAGCTTTGACAAGTGACAACATATCTGGCAAAATGCATTGTAAACCAAATGTAATTTTTAGCTGCAGTAAATTTTAGACAATCAAAATGATGTTAAAATGTGTGTGTTTCTTACAGTCTAGAGGCTGCTTATTCTGATGGAGGAAAACACTGACAGCATCCTTCATGATCACTGAAAGAACTGTTCTCCTTTCTCCTGCCCCACACTGATCTATCTGATCGGTGCAGTGCAGGGGAGAAAGTCACCAGGACTTGCACGGATGTTGCGCATCCTGTGTAGCTGAAAAAACTTCTGCAAGACTAGCCCTTGGACCTCTTTATGAAAAGAAGAACGACACTCCTGATATGTGAGGTGGCATGGATAGGGTCCCAATCAAACAAAGTTGTTGATT
Organism: Phyllobates terribilis; assembly: GCF_046119375.1. Taxonomy (NCBI): domain Eukaryota; kingdom Metazoa; phylum Chordata; class Amphibia; order Anura; family Dendrobatidae; genus Phyllobates; species Phyllobates terribilis. The sequence goes on from NW_027364306.1 coordinate 101,283, forward strand.
AGCCATTGAACCTTTCAGGTCATGTGATCAGTCACATTCCTGGAAGGAATTTCAAGATGTGGTAATGTATACGATGGATGAGTGTACATATATATATATATATATATATATATATATATATATAAGTGTTTGTGTGTGTGGAGCTGCATGAGTATATAAGAGAGCTGTTGGTGTATGTAAGAAAGCTGTGTACAAGTATGTAGCAAAACAGTGCGTGTATGTAACAGAGGTGTGAGTGCATACTTCAAAGCTGTAGAAAAGCTATATGTGTTAGAACTGTGTTTGTGTATGGAGGAGAGTTGTGTGTGTATTTCGGAAAATTGCGTGTGTGATAGTAGTAGAGTTGTGTGTATGCAGGAGAGATGTGTGTATGTAGGAAAGAGGGTGGAAACTTATCAATGCTATAGGACCTATGCAAGAACCTAACATGATCAAATTTGACTCATGACAATACAGCTTTAAAAAATGCATTGGCAGCAATTGTACCGATCATCTACTTTCAATGAATTATCAGCAAATTGGTGAAAGTACACCTATTAAAAAAAAAATAACAGCCTCCTCCATATCCCCTCTAGCTGTCCTGTCCATCACCAAGATAGGTGCGTTTTCTGCCATTTTAGGTAGAAGTAATGTTCAACCAATTTGCTTCTAATTTAGACAAAGTAGTAGGAAAGTTTATCAAACAAACTCTACATATGAGCTCTATCTATTTTACAATACGTGTAATATGTATTCACAAAATGTCCATTTTCTATATGTGTGAACTTCACATCTTTTTTTTTTTTTAGTAAGTTTTAGTGCATGATGAGGTGGTGTTTACCTATAGGATCCACCATCTCTTGGACTGGGCACCATTGATGGTATTTATTGGGCCCCACGTTCTTAAGTAAATCTCAATATTGCTTCAAAAAGGTAGCTATGCATATACAGTTTACAGACAGAATGTTAACATATTAAGCAAGAGTGTGACAACTTATCAGTGCTAAATGTGCCATAAAAAAAGCCAGCATGTAAAATTCTTAGCTTTGACAAGTGACAACATATCTGGCAAAATGCATTGTAAACCAAATGTAATTTTTAGCTGCAGTAAATTTTAGACAATCAAAATGATGTTAAAATGTGTGTGTTTCTTACAGTCTAGAGGCTGCTTATTCTGATGGAGGAAAACACTGACAGCATCCTTCATGATCACTGAAAGAACTGTTCTCCTTTCTCCTGCCCCACACTGATCTATCTGATCGGTGCAGTGCAGGGGAGAAAGTCACCAGGACTTGCACGGATGTTGCGCATCCTGTGTAGCTGAAAAAACTTCTGCAAGACTAGCCCTTGGACCTCTTTATGAAAAGAAGAACGACACTCCTGATATGTGAGGTGGCATGGATAGGGTCCCAATCAAACAAAGTTGTTGATTAGCCATTGAACCTTTCAGGTCATGTGATCAGTCACATTCCTGGAAGGAATTTCAAGATGTGGTAATGTATACGATGGATGAGTGTACATATATATATATATATATATATATATATATATATAAGTGTTTGTGTGTGTGGAGCTGCATGAGTATATAAGAGAGCTGTTGGTGTATGTAAGAAAGCTGTGTACAAGTATGTAGCAAAACAGTGCGTGTATGTAACAGAGGTGTGAGTGCATACTTCAAAGCTGTAGAAAAGCTATATGTGTTAGAACTGTGTTTGTGTATGGAGGAGAGTTGTGTGTGTATTTCGGAAAATTGCGTGTGTGATAGTAGTAGAGTTGTGTGTATGCAGGAGAGATGTGTGTATGTAGGAAAGAGGGTGGAAACTTATCAATGCTATAGGACCTATGCAAGAACCTAACATGATCAAATTTGACTCATGACAATACAGCTTTAAAAAATGCATTGGCAGCAATTGTACCGATCATCTACTTTCAATGAATTATCAGCAAATTGGTGAAAGTACACCTATTAAAAAAAAAATAACAGCCTCCTCCATATCCCCTCTAGCTGTCCTGTCCATCACCAAGATAGGTGCGTTTTCTGCCATTTTAGGTAGAAGTAATGTTCAACCAATTTGCTTCTAATTTAGACAAAGTAGTAGGAAAGTTTATCAAACAAACTCTACATATGAGCTCTATCTATTTTACAATACGTGTAATATGTATTCACAAAATGTCCATTTTCTATATGTGTGAACTTCACATCTTTTTTTTTTTTTAGTAAGTTTTAGTGCATGATGAGGTGGTGTTTACCTATAGGATCCACCATCTCTTGGACTGGGCACCATTGATGGTATTTATTGGGCCCCACGTTCTTAAGTAAATCTCAATATTGCTTCAAAAAGGTAGCTATGCATATACAGTTTACAGACAGAATGTTAACATATTAAGCAAGAGTGTGACAACTTATCAGTGCTAAATGTGCCATAAAAAAAGCCAGCATGTAAAATTCTTAGCTTTGACAAGTGACAACATATCTGGCAAAATGCATTGTAAACCAAATGTAATTTTTAGCTGCAGTAAATTTTAGACAATCAAAATGATGTTAAAATGTGTGTGTTTCTTACAGTCTAGAGGCTGCTTATTCTGATGGAGGAAAACACTGACAGCATCCTTCATGATCACTGAAAGAACTGTTCTCCTTTCTCCTGCCCCACACTGATCTATCTGATCGGTGCAGTGCAGGGGAGAAAGTCACCAGGACTTGCACGGATGTTGCGCATCCTGTGTAGCTGAAAAAACTTCTGCAAGACTAGCCCTTGGACCTCTTTATGAAAAGAAGAACGACACTCCTGATATGTGAGGTGGCATGGATAGGGTCCCAATCAAACAAAGTTGTTGATTAGCCATTGAACCTTTCAGGTCATGTGATCAGTCACATTCCTGGAAGGAATTTCAAGATGTGGTAATGTATATGATGGATGAGTGTACATATATATATATATATATATATATAAGTGTTTGTGTGTGTGGAGCTGCATGAGTATATAAGAGAGCTGTTGGTGTATGTAAGAAAGCTGTGTACAAGTATGTAGCAAAACAGTGCGTGTATGTAACAGAGGTGTGAGTGCATACTTCAAAGCTGTAGAAAAGCTATATGTGTTAGAACTGTGTTTGTGTATGGAGGAGAGTTGTGTGTGTATTTCGGAAAATTGCGTGTGTGATAGTAGTAGAGTTGTGTGTATGCAGGAGAGATGTGTGTATGTAGGAAAGAGGGTGGAAACTTATCAATGCTATAGGACCTATGCAAGAACCTAACATGATCAAATTTGACTCATGACAATACAGCTTTAAAAAATGCATTGGCAGCAATTGTACCGATCATCTACTTTCAATGAATTATCAGCAAATTGGTGAAAGTACACCTATTAAAAAAAAAATAACAGCCTCCTCCATATCCCCTCTAGCTGTCCTGTCCATCACCAAGATAGGTGCGTTTTCTGCCATTTTAGGTAGAAGTAATGTTCAACCAATTTGCTTCTAATTTAGACAAAGTAGTAGGAAAGTTTATCAAACAAACTCTACATATGAGCTCTATCTATTTTACAATACGTGTAATATGTATTCACAAAATGTCCATTTTCTATATGTGTGAACTTCACATCTTTTTTTTTTTTTTAGTAAGTTTTAGTGCATGATGAGGTGGTGTTTACCTATAGGATCCACCATCTCTTGGACTGGGCACCATTGATGGTATTTATTGGGCCCCACGTTCTTAAGTAAATCTCAATATTGCTTCAAAAAGGTAGCTATGCATATACAGTTTACAGACAGAATGTTAACATATTAAGCAAGAGTGTGACAACTTATCAGTGCTAAATGTGCCATAAAAAAACCCAGCATGTAAAATTCTTAGCTTTGACAAGTGACAACATATCTGGCAAAATGCATTGTAAACCAAATGTAATTTTTAGCTGCAGTAAATTTTAGACAATCAAAATGATGTTAAAATGTGTGTGTTTCTTACAGTCTAGAGGCTGCTTATTCTGATGGAGGAAAACACTGACAGCATCCTTCATGATCACTGAAAGAACTGTTCTCCTTTCTCCTGCCCCACACTGATCTATCTGATCGGTGCAGTGCAGGGGAGAAAGTCACCAGGACTTGCACGGATGTTGCGCATCCTGTGTAGCTGAAAAAACTTCTGCAAGACTAGCCCTTGGACCTCTTTATGAAAAGAAGAACGACACTCCTGATATGTGAGGTGGCATGGATAGGGTCCCAATCAAACAAAGTTGTTGATTAGCCATTGAACCTTTCAGGTCATGTGATCAGTCACATTCCTGGAAGGAATTTCAAGATGTGGTAATGTATACGATGGATGAGTGTACATATATATATATATATATATATATATATATAAGTGTTTGTGTGTGTGGAGCTGCATGAGTATATAAGAGAGCTGTTGGTGTATGTAAGAAAGCTGTGTACAAGTATGTAGCAAAACAGTGCGTGTATGTAACAGAGGTGTGAGTGCATACTTCAAAGCTGTAGAAAAGCTATATGTGTTAGAACTGTGTTTGTGTATGGAGGAGAGTTGTGTGTGTATTTCGGAAAATTGCGTGTGTGATAGTAGTAGAGTTGTGTGTATGCAGGAGAGATGTGTGTATGTAGGAAAGAGGGTGGAAACTTATCAATGCTATAGGACCTATGCAAGAACCTAACATGATCAAATTTGACTCATGACAATACAGCTTTAAAAAATGCATTGGCAGCAATTGTACCGATCATCTACTTTCAATGAATTATCAGCAAATTGGTGAAAGTACACCTATTAAAAAAAAAATAACAGCCTCCTCCATATCCCCTCTAGCTGTCCTGTCCATCACCAAGATAGGTGCGTTTTCTGCCATTTTAGGTAGAAGTAATGTTCAACCAATTTGCTTCTAATTTAGACAAAGTAGTAGGAAAGTTTATCAAACAAACTCTACATATGAGCTCTATCTATTTTACAATACGTGTAATATGTATTCACAAAATGTCCATTTTCTATATGTGTGAACTTCACATCTTTTTTTTTTTTTAGTAAGTTTTAGTGCATGATGAGGTGGTGTTTACCTATAGGATCCACCATCTCTTGGACTGGGCACCATTGATGGTATTTATTGGGCCCCACGTTCTTAAGTAAATCTCAATATTGCTTCAAAAAGGTAGCTATGCATATACAGTTTACAGACAGAATATTAACATATTAAGCAAGAGTGTGACAACTTATCAGTGCTAAATGTGCCATAAAAAAACCCAGCATGTAAAATTCTTAGCTTTGACAAGTGACAACATATCTGGCAAAATGCATTGTAAACCAAATGTAATTTTTAGCTGCAGTAAATTTTAGACAATCAAAATGATGTTAAAATGTGTGTGTTTCTTACAGTCTAGAGGCTGCTTATTCTGATGGAGGAAAACACTGACAGCATCCTTCATGATCACTGAAAGAACTGTTCTCCTTTCTCCTGCCCCACACTGATCTATCTGATCGGTGCAGTGCAGGGGAGAAAGTCACCAGGACTTGCACGGATGTTGCGCATCCTGTGTAGCTGAAAAAACTTCTGCAAGACTAGCCCTTGGACCTCTTTATGAAAAGAAGAACGACACTCCTGATATGTGAGGTGGCATGGATAGGGTCCCAATCAAACAAAGTTGTTGATTAGCCATTGAACCTTTCAGGTCATGTGATCAGTCACATTCCTGGAAGGAATTTCAAGATGTGGTAATGTATACGATGGATGAGTGTACATATATATATATATATATATATATATAAGTGTTTGTGTGTGTGGAGCTGCATGAGTATATAAGAGAGCTGTTGGTGTATGTAAGAAAGCTGTGTACAAGTATGTAGCAAAACAGTGCGTGTATGTAACAGAGGTGTGAGTGCATACTTCAAAGCTGTAGAAAAGCTATATGTGTTAGAACTGTGTTTGTGTATGGAGGAGAGTTGTGTGTGTATTTCGGAAAATTGCGTGTGTGATAGTAGTAGAGTTGTGTGTATGCAGGAGAGATGTGTGTATGTAGGAAAGAGGGTGGAAACTTATCAATGCTATAGGACCTATGCAAGAACCTAACATGATCAAATTTGACTCATGACAATACAGCTTTAAAAAATGCATTGGCAGCAATTGTACCGATCATCTACTTTCAATGAATTATCAGCAAATTGGTGAAAGTACACCTATTAAAAAAAAAATAACAGCCTCCTCCATATCCCCTCTAGCTGTCCTGTCCATCACCAAGATAGGTGCGTTTTCTGCCATTTTAGGTAGAAGTAATGTTCAACCAATTTGCTTCTAATTTAGACAAAGTAGTAGGAAAGTTTATCAAACAAACTCTACATATGAGCTCTATCTATTTTACAATACGTGTAATATGTATTCACAAAATGTCCATTTTCTATATGTGTGAACTTCACATCTTTTTTTTTTTTTAGTAAGTTTTAGTGCATGATGAGGTGGTGTTTACCTATAGGATCCACCATCTCTTGGACTGGGCACCATTGATGGTATTTATTGGGCCCCACGTTCTTAAGTAAATCTCAATATTGCTTCAAAAAGGTAGCTATGCATATACAGTTTACAGACAGAATATTAACATATTAAGCAAGAGTGTGACAACTTATCAGTGCTAAATGTGCCATAAAAAAACCCAGCATGTAAAATTCTTAGCTTTGACAAGTGACAACATATCTGGCAAAATGCATTGTAAACCAAATGTAATTTTTAGCTGCAGTAAATTTTAGACAATCAAAATGATGTTAAAATGTGTGTGTTTCTTACAGTCTAGAGGCTGCTTATTCTGATGGAGGAAAACACTGACAGCATCCTTCATGATCACTGAAAGAACTGTTCTCCTTTCTCCTGCCCCACACTGATCTATCTGATCGGTGCAGTGCAGGGGAGAAAGTCACCAGGACTTGCACGGATGTTGCGCATCCTGTGTAGCTGAAAAAACTTCTGCAAGACTAGCCCTTGGACCTCTTTATGAAAAGAAGAACGACACTCCTGATATGTGAGGTGGCATGGATAGGGTCCCAATCAAACAAAGTTGTTGATTAGCCATTGAACCTTTCAGGTCATGTGATCAGTCACATTCCTGGAAGGAATTTCAAGATGTGGTAATGTATACGATGGATGAGTGTACATATATATATATATATATATATATATAAGTGTTTGTGTGTGTGGAGCTGCATGAGTATATAAGAGAGCTGTTGGTGTATGTAAGAAAGCTGTGTACAAGTATGTAGCAAAACAGTGCGTGTATGTAACAGAGGTGTGAGTGCATACTTCAAAGCTGTAGAAAAGCTATATGTGTTAGAACTGTGTTTGTGTATGGAGGAGAGTTGTGTGTGTATTTCGGAAAATTGCGTGTGTGATAGTAGTAGAGTTGTGTGTATGCAGGAGAGATGTGTGTATGTAGGAAAGAGGGTGGAAACTTATCAATGCTATAGGACCTATGCAAGAACCTAACATGATCAAATTTGACTCATGACAATACAGCTTTAAAAAATGCATTGGCAGCAATTGTACCGATCATCTACTTTCAATGAATTATCAGCAAATTGGTGAAAGTACACCTATTAAAAAAAAAATAACAGCCTCCTCCATATCCCCTCTAGCTGTCCTGTCCATCACCAAGATAGGTGCGTTTTCTGCCATTTTAGGTAGAAGTAATGTTCAACCAATTTGCTTCTAATTTAGACAAAGTAGTAGGAAAGTTTATCAAACAAACTCTACATATGAGCTCTATCTATTTTACAATACGTGTAATATGTATTCACAAAATGTCCATTTTCTATATGTGTGAACTTCACATCTTTTTTTTTTTTTAGTAAGTTTTAGTGCATGATGAGGTGGTGTTTACCTATAGGATCCACCATCTCTTGGACTGGGCACCATTTATGGTATTTATTGGGCCCCACGTTCTTAAGTAAATCTCAATATTGCTTCAAAAAGGTAGCTATGCATATACAGTTTACAGACAGAATGTTAACATATTAAGCAAGAGTGTGACAACTTATCAGTGCTAAATGTGCCATAAAAAAACCCAGCATGTAAAATTCTTAGCTTTGACAAGTGACAACATATCTGGCAAAATGCATTGTAAACCAAATGTAATTTTTAGCTGCAGTAAATTTTAGACAATCAAAATGATGTTAAAATGTGTGTGTTTCTTACAGTCTAGAGGCTGCTTATTCTGATGGAGGAAAACACTGACAGCATCCTTCATGATCACTGAAAGAACTGTTCTCCTTTCTCCTGCCCCACACTGATCTATCTGATCGGTGCAGTGCAGGGGAGAAAGTCACCAGGACTTGCACGGATGTTGCGCATCCTGTGTAGCTGAAAAAACTTCTGCAAGACTAGCCCTTGGACCTCTTTATGAAAAGAAGAACGACACTCCTGATATGTGAGGTGGCATGGATAGGGTCCCAATCAAACAAAGTTGTTGATTAGCCATTGAACCTTTCAGGTCATGTGATCAGTCACATTCCTGGAAGGAATTTCAAGATGTGGTAATGTATATGATGGATGAGTGTACATATATATATATATATATATATAAGTGTTTGTGTGTGTGGAGCTGCATGAGTATATAAGAGAGCTGTTGGTGTATGTAAGAAAGCTGTGTACAAGTATGTAGCAAAACAGTGCGTGTATGTAACAGAGGTGTGAGTGCATACTTCAAAGCTGTAGAAAAGCTATATGTGTTAGAACTGTGTTTGTGTATGGAGGAGAGTTGTGTGTGTATTTCGGAAAATTGCGTGTGTGATAGTAGTAGAGTTGTGTGTATGCAGGAGAGATGTGTGTATGTAGGAAAGAGGGTGGAAACTTATCAATGCTATAGGACCTATGCAAGAACCTAACATGATCAAATTTGACTCATGACAATACAGCTTTAAAAAATGCATTGGCAGCAATTGTACCGATCATCTACTTTCAATGAATTATCAGCAAATTGGTGAAAGTACACCTATTAAAAAAAAAATAACAGCCTCCTCCATATCCCCTCTAGCTGTCCTGTCCATCACCAAGATAGGTGCGTTTTCTGCCATTTTAGGTAGAAGTAATGTTCAACCAATTTGCTTCTAATTTAGACAAAGTAGTAGGAAAGTTTATCAAACAAACTCTACATATGAGCTCTATCTATTTTACAATACGTGTAATATGTATTCACAAAATGTCCATTTTCTATATGTGTGAACTTCACATCTTTTTTTTTTTTTAGTAAGTTTTAGTGCATGATGAGGTGGTGTTTACCTATAGGATCCACCATCTCTTGGACTGGGCACCATTGATGGTATTTATTGGGCCCCACGTTCTTAAGTAAATCTCAATATTGCTTCAAAAAGGTAGCTATGCATATACAGTTTACAGACAGAATGTTAACATATTAAGCAAGAGTGTGACAACTTATCAGTGCTAAATGTGCCATAAAAAAACCCAGCATGTAAAATTCTTAGCTTTGACAAGTGACAACATATCTGGCAAAATGCATTGTAAACCAAATGTAATTTTTAGCTGCAGTAAATTTTAGACAATCAAAATGATGTTAAAATGTGTGTGTTTCTTACAGTCTAGAGGCTGCTTATTCTGATGGAGGAAAACACTGACAGCATCCTTCATGATCACTGAAAGAACTGTTCTCCTTTCTCCTGCCCCACACTGATCTATCTGATCGGTGCAGTGCAGGGGAGAAAGTCACCAGGACTTGCACGGATGTTGCGCATCCTGTGTAGCTGAAAAAACTTCTGCAAGACTAGCCCTTGGACCTCTTTATGAAAAGAAGAACGACACTCCTGATATGTGAGGTGGCATGGATAGGGTCCCAATCAAACAAAGTTGTTGATTAGCCATTGAACCTTTCAGGTCATGTGATCAGTCACATTCCTGGAAGGAATTTCAAGATGTGGTAATGTATACGATGGATGAGTGTACATATATATATATATATATATATATATATATATAAGTGTTTGTGTGTGTGGAGCTGCATGAGTATATAAGAGAGCTGTTGGTGTATGTAAGAAAGCTGTGTACAAGTATGTAGCAAAACAGTGCGTGTATGTAACAGAGGTGTGAGTGCATACTTCAAAGCTGTAGAAAAGCTATATGTGTTAGAACTGTGTTTGTGTATGGAGGAGAGTTGTGTGTGTATTTCGGAAAATTGCGTGTGTGATAGTAGTAGAGTTGTGTGTATGCAGGAGAGATGTGTGTATGTAGGAAAGAGGGTGGAAACTTATCAATGCTATAGGACCTATGCAAGAACCTAACATGATCAAATTTGACTCATGACAATACAGCTTTAAAAAATGCATTGGCAGCAATTGTACCGATCATCTACTTTCAATGAATTATCAGCAAATTGGTGAAAGTACACCTATTAAAAAAAAAATAACAGCCTCCTCCATATCCCCTCTAGCTGTCCTGTCCATCACCAAGATAGGTGCGTTTTCTGCCATTTTAGGTAGAAGTAATGTTCAACCAATTTGCTTCTAATTTAGACAAAGTAGTAGGAAAGTTTATCAAACAAACTCTACATATGAGCTCTATCTATTTTACAATACGTGTAATATGTATTCACAAAATGTCCATTTTCTATATGTGTGAACTTCACATCTTTTTTTTTTTTTAGTAAGTTTTAGTGCATGATGAGGTGGTGTTTACCTATAGGATCCACCATCTCTTGGACTGGGCACCATTGATGGTATTTATTGGGCCCCACGTTCTTAAGTAAATCTCAATATTGCTTCAAAAAGGTAGCTATGCATATACAGTTTACAGACAGAATATTAACATATTAAGCAAGAGTGTGACAACTTATCAGTGCTAAATGTGCCATAAAAAAACCCAGCATGTAAAATTCTTAGCTTTGACAAGTGACAACATATCTGGCAAAATGCATTGTAAACCAAATGTAATTTTTAGCTGCAGTAAATTTTAGACAATCAAAATGATGTTAAAATGTGTGTGTTTCTTACAGTCTAGAGGCTGCTTATTCTGATGGAGGAAAACACTGACAGCATCCTTCATGATCACTGAAAGAACTGTTCTCCTTTCTCCTGCCCCACACTGATCTATCTGATCGGTGCAGTGCAGGGGAGAAAGTCACCAGGACTTGCACGGATGTTGCGCATCCTGTGTAGCTGAAAAAACTTCTGCAAGACTAGCCCTTGGACCTCTTTATGAAAAGAAGAACGACACTCCTGATATGTGAGGTGGCATGGATAGGGTCCCAATCAAACAAAGTTGTTGATTAGCCATTGAACCTTTCAGGTCATGTGATCAGTCACATTCCTGGAAGGAATTTCAAGATGTGGTAATGTATACGATGGATGAGTGTACATATATATATATATATATATAAGTGTTTGTGTGTGTGGAGCTGCATGAGTATATAAGAGAGCTGTTGGTGTATGTAAGAAAGCTGTGTACAAGTATGTAGCAAAACAGTGCGTGTATGTAACAGAGGTGTGAGTGCATACTTCAAAGCTGTAGAAAAGCTATATGTGTTAGAACTGTGTTTGTGTATGGAGGAGAGTTGTGTGTGTATTTCGGAAAATTGCGTGTGTGATAGTAGTAGAGTTGTGTGTATGCAGGAGAGATGTGTGTATGTAGGAAAGAGGGTGGAAACTTATCAATGCTATAGGACCTATGCAAGAACCTAACATGATCAAATTTGACTCATGACAATACAGCTTTAAAAAATGCATTGGCAGCAATTGTACCGATCATCTACTTTCAATGAATTATCAGCAAATTGGTGAAAGTGCACCTATTAAAAAAAAAATAACAGCCTCCTCCATATCCCCTCTAGCTGTCCTGTCCATCACCAAGATAGGTGCGTTTTCTGCCATTTTAGGTAGAAGTAATGTTCAACCAATTTGCTTCTAATTTAGACAAAGTAGTAGGAAAGTTTATCAAACAAACTCTACATATGAGCTCTATCTATTTTACAATACGTGTAATATGTATTCACAAAATGTCCATCTTCTATATGTGTGAACTTCACATCTTTTTTTTTTTTAGTAAGTTTTAGTGCATGATGAGGTGGTGTTTACCTATAGGATCCACCATCTCTTGGACTGGGCACCATTGATGGTATTTATTGGGCCCCACGTTCTTAAGTAAATCTCAATATTGCTTCAAAAAGGTAGCTATGCATATACAGTTTACAGACAGAATGTTAACATATTAAGCAAGAGTGTGACAACTTATCAGTGCTAAATGTGCCATAAAAAAACCCAGCATGTAAAATTCTTAGCTTTGACAAGTGACAACATATCTGGCAAAATGCATTGTAAACCAAATGTAATTTTTAGCTGCAGTAAATTTTAGACAATCAAAATGATGTTAAAATGTGTGTGTTTCTTACAGTCTAGAGGCTGCTTATTCTGATGGAGGAAAACACTGACAGCATCCTTCATGATCACTGAAAGAACTGTTCTCCTTTCTCCTGCCCCACACTGATCTATCTGATCGGTGCAGTGCAGGGGAGAAAGTCACCAGGACTTGCACGGATGTTGCGCATCCTGTGTAGCTGAAAAAACTTCTGCAAGACTAGCCCTTGGACCTCTTTATGAAAAGAAGAACGACACTCCTGATATGTGAGGTGGCATGGATAGGGTCCCAATCAAACAAAGTTGTTGATTAGCCATTGAACCTTTCAGGTCATGTGATCAGTCACATTCCTGGAAGGAATTTCAAGATGTGGTAATGTATACGATGGATGAGTGTACATATATATATATATATATATATAAGTGTTTGTGTGTGTGGAGCTGCATGAGTATATAAGAGAGCTGTTGGTGTATGTAAGAAAGCTGTGTACAAGTATGTAGCAAAACAGTGCGTGTATGTAACAGAGGTGTGAGTGCATACTTCAAAGCTGTAGAAAAGCTATATGTGTTAGAACTGTGTTTGTGTATGGAGGAGAGTTGTGTGTGTATTTCGGAAAATTGCGTGTGTGATAGTAGTAGAGTTGTGTGTATGCAGGAGAGATGTGTGTATGTAGGAAAGAGGGTGGAAACTTATCAATGCTATAGGACCTATGCAAGAACCTAACATGATCAAATTTGACTCATGACAATACAGCTTTAAAAAATGCATTGGCAGCAATTGTACCGATCATCTACTTTCAATGAATTATCAGCAAATTGGTGAAAGTACACCTATTAAAAAAAAAATAACAGCCTCCTCCATATCCCCTCTAGCTGTCCTGTCCATCACCAAGATAGGTGCGTTTTCTGCCATTTTAGGTAGAAGTAATGTTCAACCAATTTGCTTCTAATTTAGACAAAGTAGTAGGAAAGTTTATCAAACAAACTCTACATATGAGCTCTATCTATTTTACAATACGTGTAATATGTATTCACAAAATGTCCATCTTCTATATGTGTGAACTTCACATCTTTTTTTTTTTTAGTAAGTTTTAGTGCATGATGAGGTGGTGTTTACCTATAGGATCCACCATCTCTTGGACTGGGCACCATTGATGGTATTTATTGGGCCCCACGTTCTTAAGTAAATCTCAATATTGCTTCAAAAAGGTAGCTATGCATATACAGTTTACAGACAGAATGTTAACATATTAAGCAAGAGTGTGACAACTTATCAGTGCTAAATGTGCCATAAAAAAACCCAGCATGTAAAATTCTTAGCTTTGACAAGTGACAACATATCTGGCAAAATGCATTGTAAACCAAATGTAATTTTTAGCTGCAGTAAATTTTAGACAATCAAAATGATGTTAAAATGTGTGTGTTTCTTACAGTCTAGAGGCTGCTTATTCTGATGGAGGAAAACACTGACAGCATCCTTCATGATCACTGAAAGAACTGTTCTCCTTTCTCCTGCCCCACACTGATCTATCTGATCGGTGCAGTGCAGGGGAGAAAGTCACCAGGACTTGCACGGATGTTGCGCATCCTGTGTAGCTGAAAAAACTTCTGCAAGACTAGCCCTTGGACCTCTTTATGAAAAGAAGAACGACACTCCTGATATGTGAGGTGGCATGGATAGGGTCCCAATCAAACAAAGTTGTTGATTAGCCATTGAACCTTTCAGGTCATGTGATCAGTCACATTCCTGGAAGGAATTTCAAGATGTGGTAATGTATACGATGGATGAGTGTACATATATATATATATATATATATAAGTGTTTGTGTGTGTGGAGCTGCATGAGTATATAAGAGAGCTGTTGGTGTATGTAAGAAAGCTGTGTACAAGTATGTAGCAAAACAGTGCGTGTATGTAACAGAGGTGTGAGTGCATACTTCAAAGCTGTAGAAAAGCTATATGTGTTAGAACTGTGTTTGTGTATGGAGGAGAGTTGTGTGTGTATTTCGGAAAATTGCATGTGTGATAGTAGTAGAGTTGTGTGTATGCAGGAGAGATGTGTGTATGTAGGAAAGAGGGTGGAAACTTATCAATGCTATAGGACCTATGCAAGAACCTAACATGATCAAATTTGACTCATGACAATACAGCTTTAAAAAATGCATTGGCAGCAATTGTACCGATCATCTACTTTCAATGAATTATCAGCAAATTGGTGAAAGTACACCTATTAAAAAAAAAATAACAGCCTCCTCCATATCCCCTCTAGCTGTCCTGTCCATCACCAAGATAGGTGCGTTTTCTGCCATTTTAGGTAGAAGTAATGTTCAACCAATTTGCTTCTAATTTAGACAAAGTAGTAGGAAAGTTTATCAAACAAACTCTACATATGAGCTCTATCTATTTTACAATACGTGTAATATGTATTCACAAAATGTCCATCTTCTATATGTGTGAACTTCACATCTTTTTTTTTTTTAGTAAGTTTTAGTGCATGATGAGGTGGTGTTTACCTATAGGATCCACCATCTCTTGGACTGGGCACCATTGATGGTATTTATTGGGCCCCACGTTCTTAAGTAAATCTCAATATTGCTTCAAAAAGGTAGCTATGCATATACAGTTTACAGACAGAATGTTAACATATTAAGCAAGAGTGTGACAACTTATCAGTGCTAAATGTGCCATAAAAAAACCCAGCATGTAAAATTCTTAGCTTTGACAAGTGACAACATATCTGGCAAAATGCATTGTAAACCAAATGTAATTTTTAGCTGCAGTAAATTTTAGACAATCAAAATGATGTTAAAATGTGTGTGTTTCTTACAGTCTAGAGGCTGCTTATTCTGATGGAGGAAAACACTGACAGCATCCTTCATGATCACTGAAAGAACTGTTCTCCTTTCTCCTGCCCCACACTGATCTATCTGATCGGTGCAGTGCAGGGGAGAAAGTCACCAGGACTTGCACGGATGTTGCGCATCCTGTGTAGCTGAAAAAACTTCTGCAAGACTAGCCCTTGGACCTCTTTATGAAAAGAAGAACGACACTCCTGATATGTGAGGTGGCATGGATAGGGTCCCAATCAAACAAAGTTGTTGATTAGCCATTGAACCTTTCAGGTCATGTGATCAGTCACATTCCTGGAAGGAATTTCAAGATGTGGTAATGTATACGATGGATGAGTGTACATATATATATATATATATATATAAGTGTTTGTGTGTGTGGAGCTGCATGAGTATATAAGAGAGCTGTTGGTGTATGTAAGAAAGCTGTGTACAAGTATGTAGCAAAACAGTGCGTGTATGTAACAGAGGTGTGAGTGCATACTTCAAAGCTGTAGAAAAGCTATATGTGTTAGAACTGTGTTTGTGTATGGAGGAGAGTTGTGTGTGTATTTCGGAAAATTGCGTGTGTGATAGTAGTAGAGTTGTGTGTATGCAGGAGAGATGTGTGTATGTAGGAAAGAGGGTGGAAACTTATCAATGCTATAGGACCTATGCAAGAACCTAACATGATCAAATTTGACTCATGACAATACAGCTTTAAAAAATGCATTGGCAGCAATTGTACCGATCATCTACTTTCAATGAATTATCAGCAAATTGGTGAAAGTACACCTATTAAAAAAAAAATAACAGCCTCCTCCATATCCCCTCTAGCTGTCCTGTCCATCACCAAGATAGGTGCGTTTTCTGCCATTTTAGGTAGAAGTAATGTTCAACCAATTTGCTTCTAATTTAGACAAAGTAGTAGGAAAGTTTATCAAACAAACTCTACATATGAGCTCTATCTATTTTACAATACGTGTAATATGTATTCACAAAATGTCCATCTTCTATATGTGTGAACTTCACATCTTTTTTTTTTTTAGTAAGTTTTAGTGCATGATGAGGTGGTGTTTACCTATAGGATCCACCATCTCTTGGACTGGGCACCATTGATGGTATTTATTGGGCCCCACGTTCTTAAGTAAATCTCAATATTGCTTCAAAAAGGTAGCTATGCATATACAGTTTACAGACAGAATGTTAACATATTAAGCAAGAGTGTGACAACTTATCAGTGCTAAATGTGCCATAAAAAAACCCAGCATGTAAAATTCTTAGCTTTGACAAGTGACAACATATCTGGCAAAATGCATTGTAAACCAAATGTAATTTTTAGCTGCAGTAAATTTTAGACAATCAAAATGATGTTAAAATGTGTGTGTTTCTTACAGTCTAGAGGCTGCTTATTCTGATGGAGGAAAACACTGACAGCATCCTTCATGATCACTGAAAGAACTGTTCTCCTTTCTCCTGCCCCACACTGATCTATCTGATCGGTGCAGTGCAGGGGAGAAAGTCACCAGGACTTGCACGGATGTTGCGCATCCTGTGTAGCTGAAAAAACTTCTGCAAGACTAGCCCTTGGACCTCTTTATGAAAAGAAGAACGACACTCCTGATATGTGAGGTGGCATGGATAGGGTCCCAATCAAACAAAGTTGTTGATTAGCCATTGAACCTTTCAGGTCATGTGATCAGTCACATTCCTGGAAGGAATTTCAAGATGTGGTAATGTATACGATGGATGAGTGTACATATATATATATATATATATATAAGTGTTTGTGTGTGTGGAGCTGCATGAGTATATAAGAGAGCTGTTGGTGTATGTAAGAAAGCTGTGTACAAGTATGTAGCAAAACAGTGCGTGTATGTAACAGAGGTGTGAGTGCATACTTCAAAGCTGTAGAAAAGCTATATGTGTTAGAACTGTGTTTGTGTATGGAGGAGAGTTGTGTGTGTATTTCGGAAAATTGCATGTGTGATAGTAGTAGAGTTGTGTGTATGCAGGAGAGATGTGTGTATGTAGGAAAGAGGGTGGAAACTTATCAATGCTATAGGACCTATGCAAGAACCTAACATGATCAAATTTGACTCATGACAATACAGCTTTAAAAAATGCATTGGCAGCAATTGTACCGATCATCTACTTTCAATGAATTATCAGCAAATTGGTGAAAGTACACCTATTAAAAAAAAAATAACAGCCTCCTCCATATCCCCTCTAGCTGTCCTGTCCATCACCAAGATAGGTGCGTTTTCTGCCATTTTAGGTAGAAGTAATGTTCAACCAATTTGCTTCTAATTTAGACAAAGTAGTAGGAAAGTTTATCAAACAAACTCTACATATGAGCTCTATCTATTTTACAATACGTGTAATATGTATTCACAAAATGTCCATCTTCTATATGTGTGAACTTCACATCTTTTTTTTTTTTAGTAAGTTTTAGTGCATGATGAGGTGGTGTTTACCTATAGGATCCACCATCTCTTGGACTGGGCACCATTGATGGTATTTATTGGGCCCCACGTTCTTAAGTAAATCTCAATATTGCTTCAAAAAGGTAGCTATGCATATACAGTTTACAGACAGAATGTTAACATATTAAGCAAGAGTGTGACAACTTATCAGTGCTAAATGTGCCATAAAAAAACCCAGCATGTAAAATTCTTAGCTTTGACAAGTGACAACATATCTGGCAAAATGCATTGTAAACCAAATGTAATTTTTAGCTGCAGTAAATTTTAGACAATCAAAATGATGTTAAAATGTGTGTGTTTCTTACAGTCTAGAGGCTGCTTATTCTGATGGAGGAAAACACTGACAGCATCCTTCATGATCACTGAAAGAACTGTTCTCCTTTCTCCTGCCCCACACTGATCTATCTGATCGGTGCAGTGCAGGGGAGAAAGTCACCAGGACTTGCACGGATGTTGCGCATCCTGTGTAGCTGAAAAAACTTCTGCAAGACTAGCCCTTGGACCTCTTTATGAAAAGAAGAACGACACTCCTGATATGTGAGGTGGCATGGATAGGGTCCCAATCAAACAAAGTTGTTGATTAGCCATTGAACCTTTCAGGTCATGTGATCAGTCACATTCCTGGAAGGAATTTCAAGATGTGGTAATGTATACGATGGATGAGTGTACATATATATATATATATATATATAAGTGTTTGTGTGTGTGGAGCTGCATGAGTATATAAGAGAGCTGTTGGTGTATGTAAGAAAGCTGTGTACAAGTATGTAGCAAAACAGTGCGTGTATGTAACAGAGGTGTGAGTGCATACTTCAAAGCTGTAGAAAAGCTATATGTGTTAGAACTGTGTTTGTGTATGGAGGAGAGTTGTGTGTGTATTTCAGAAAATTGCGTGTGTGATAGTAGTAGAGTTGTGTGTATGCAGGAGAGATGTGTGTATGTAGGAAAGAGGGTGGAAACTTATCAATGCTATAGGACCTATGCAAGAACCTAACATGATCAAATTTGACTCATGACAATACAGCTTTAAAAAATGCATTGGCAGCAATTGTACCGATCATCTACTTTCAATGAATTATCAGCAAATTGGTGAAAGTACACCTATTAAAAAAAAAATAACAGCCTCCTCCATATCCCCTCTAGCTGTCCTGTCCATCACCAAGATAGGTGCGTTTTCTGCCATTTTAGGTAGAAGTAATGTTCAACCAATTTGCTTCTAATTTAGACAAAGTAGTAGGAAAGTTTATCAAACAAACTCTACATATGAGCTCTATCTATTTTACAATACGTGTAATATGTATTCACAAAATGTCCATCTTCTATATGTGTGAACTTCACATCTTTTTTTTTTTTAGTAAGTTTTAGTGCATGATGAGGTGGTGTTTACCTATAGGATCCACCATCTCTTGGACTGGGCACCATTGATGGTATTTATTGGGCCCCACGTTCTTAAGTAAATCTCAATATTGCTTCAAAAAGGTAGCTATGCATATACAGTTTACAGACAGAATGTTAACATATTAAGCAAGAGTGTGACAACTTATCAGTGCTAAATGTGCCATAAAAAAACCCAGCATGTAAAATTCTTAGCTTTGACAAGTGACAACATATCTGGCAAAATGCATTGTAAACCAAATGTAATTTTTAGCTGCAGTAAATTTTTAGACAATCAAAATGATGTTAAAATGTGTGTGTTTCTTACAGTCTAGAGGCTGCTTATTCTGATGGAGGAAAACACTGACAGCATCCTTCATGATCACTGAAAGAACTGTTCTCCTTTCTCCTGCCCCACACTGATCTATCTGATCGGTGCAGTGCAGGGGAGAAAGTCACCAGGACTTGCACGGATGTTGCGCATCCTGTGTAGCTGAAAAAACTTCTGCAAGACTAGCCCTTGGACCTCTTTATGAAAAGAAGAACGACACTCCTGATATGTGAGGTGGCATGGATAGGGTCCCAATCAAACAAAGTTGTTGATTAGCCATTGAACCTTTCAGGTCATGTGATCAGTCACATTCCTGGAAGGAATTTCAAGATGTGGTAATGTATACGATGGATGAGTGTACATATATATATATATATATATAAGTGTTTGTGTGTGTGGAGCTGCATGAGTATATAAGAGAGCTGTTGGTGTATGTAAGAAAGCTGTGTACAAGTATGTAGCAAAACAGTGCGTGTATGTAACAGAGGTGTGAGTGCATACTTCAAAGCTGTAGAAAAGCTATATGTGTTAGAACTGTGTTTGTGTATGGAGGAGAGTTGTGTGTGTATTTCGGAAAATTGCGTGTGTGATAGTAGTAGAGTTGTGTGTATGCAGGAGAGATGTGTGTATGTAGGAAAGAGGGTGGAAACTTATCAATGCTATAGGACCTATGCAAGAACCTAACATGATCAAATTTGACTCATGACAATACAGCTTTAAAAAATGCATTGGCAGCAATTGTACCGATCATCTACTTTCAATGAATTATCAGCAAATTGGTGAAAGTACACCTATTAAAAAAAAAATAACAGCCTCCTCCATATCCCCTCTAGCTGTCCTGTCCATCACCAAGATAGGTGCGTTTTCTGCCATTTTAGGTAGAAGTAATGTTCAACCAATTTGCTTCTAATTTAGACAAAGTAGTAGGAAAGTTTATCAAACAAACTCTACATATGAGCTCTATCTATTTTACAATACGTGTAATATGTATTCACAAAATGTCCATCTTCTATATGTGTGAACTTCACATCTTTTTTTTTTTTAGTAAGTTTTAGTGCATGATGAGGTGGTGTTTACCTATAGGATCCACCATCTCTTGGACTGGGCACCATTGATGGTATTTATTGGGCCCCACGTTCTTAAGTAAATCTCAATATTGCTTCAAAAAGGTAGCTATGCATATACAGTTTACAGACAGAATGTTAACATATTAAGCAAGAGTGTGACAACTTATCAGTGCTAAATGTGCCATAAAAAAACCCAGCATGTAAAATTCTTAGCTTTGACAAGTGACAACATATCTGGCAAAATGCATTGTAAACCAAATGTAATTTTTAGCTGCAGTAAATTTTAGACAATCAAAATGATGTTAAAATGTGTGTGTTTCTTACAGTCTAGAGGCTGCTTATTCTGATGGAGGAAAACACTGACAGCATCCTTCATGATCACTGAAAGAACTGTTCTCCTTTCTCCTGCCCCACACTGATCTATCTGATCGGTGCAGTGCAGGGGAGAAAGTCACCAGGACTTGCACGGATGTTGCGCATCCTGTGTAGCTGAAAAAACTTCTGCAAGACTAGCCCTTGGACCTCTTTATGAAAAGAAGAACGACACTCCTGATATGTGAGGTGGCATGGATAGGGTCCCAATCAAACAAAGTTGTTGATTAGCCATTGAACCTTTCAGGTCATGTGATCAGTCACATTCCTGGAAGGAATTTCAAGATGTGGTAATGTATACGATGGATGAGTGTACATATATATATATATATATATATAAGTGTTTGTGTGTGTGGAGCTGCATGAGTATATAAGAGAGCTGTTGGTGTATGTAAGAAAGCTGTGTACAAGTATGTAGCAAAACAGTGCGTGTATGTAACAGAGGTGTGAGTGCATACTTCAAAGCTGTAGAAAAGCTATATGTGTTAGAACTGTGTTTGTGTATGGAGGAGAGTTGTGTGTGTATTTCGGAAAATTGCATGTGTGATAGTAGTAGAGTTGTGTGTATGCAGGAGAGATGTGTGTATGTAGGAAAGAGGGTGGAAACTTATCAATGCTATAGGACCTATGCAAGAACCTAACATGATCAAATTTGACTCATGACAATACAGCTTTAAAAAATGCATTGGCAGCAATTGTACCGATCATCTACTTTCAATGAATTATCAGCAAATTGGTGAAAGTACACCTATTAAAAAAAAAATAACAGCCTCCTCCATATCCCCTCTAGCTGTCCTGTCCATCACCAAGATAGGTGCGTTTTCTGCCATTTTAGGTAGAAGTAATGTTCAACCAATTTGCTTCTAATTTAGACAAAGTAGTAGGAAAGTTTATCAAACAAACTCTACATATGAGCTCTATCTATTTTACAATACGTGTAATATGTATTCACAAAATGTCCATCTTCTATATGTGTGAACTTCACATCTTTTTTTTTTTTAGTAAGTTTTAGTGCATGATGAGGTGGTGTTTACCTATAGGATCCACCATCTCTTGGACTGGGCACCATTGATGGTATTTATTGGGCCCCACGTTCTTAAGTAAATCTCAATATTGCTTCAAAAAGGTAGCTATGCATATACAGTTTACAGACAGAATGTTAACATATTAAGCAAGAGTGTGACAACTTATCAGTGCTAAATGTGCCATAAAAAAACCCAGCATGTAAAATTCTTAGCTTTGACAAGTGACAACATATCTGGCAAAATGCATTGTAAACCAAATGTAATTTTTAGCTGCAGTAAATTTTAGACAATCAAAATGATGTTAAAATGTGTGTGTTTCTTACAGTCTAGAGGCTGCTTATTCTGATGGAGGAAAACACTGACAGCATCCTTCATGATCACTGAAAGAACTGTTCTCCTTTCTCCTGCCCCACACTGATCTATCTGATCGGTGCAGTGCAGGGGAGAAAGTCACCAGGACTTGCACGGATGTTGCGCATCCTGTGTAGCTGAAAAAACTTCTGCAAGACTAGCCCTTGGACCTCTTTATGAAAAGAAGAACGACACTCCTGATATGTGAGGTGGCATGGATAGGGTCCCAATCAAACAAAGTTGTTGATTAGCCATTGAACCTTTCAGGTCATGTGATCAGTCACATTCCTGGAAGGAATTTCAAGATGTGGTAATGTATACGATGGATGAGTGTACATATATATATATATATATATATAAGTGTTTGTGTGTGTGGAGCTGCATGAGTATATAAGAGAGCTGTTGGTGTATGTAAGAAAGCTGTGTACAAGTATGTAGCAAAACAGTGCGTGTATGTAACAGAGGTGTGAGTGCATACTTCAAAGCTGTAGAAAAGCTATATGTGTTAGAACTGTGTTTGTGTATGGAGGAGAGTTGTGTGTGTATTTCGGAAAATTGCGTGTGTGATAGTAGTAGAGTTGTGTGTATGCAGGAGAGATGTGTGTATGTAGGAAAGAGGGTGGAAACTTATCAATGCTATAGGACCTATGCAAGAACCTAACATGATCAAATTTGACTCATGACAATACAGCTTTAAAAAATGCATTGGCAGCAATTGTACCGATCATCTACTTTCAATGAATTATCAGCAAATTGGTGAAAGTACACCTATTAAAAAAAAAATAACAGCCTCCTCCATATCCCCTCTAGCTGTCCTGTCCATCACCAAGATAGGTGCGTTTTCTGCCATTTTAGGTAGAAGTAATGTTCAACCAATTTGCTTCTAATTTAGACAAAGTAGTAGGAAAGTTTATCAAACAAACTCTACATATGAGCTCTATCTATTTTACAATACGTGTAATATGTATTCACAAAATGTCCATCTTCTATATGTGTGAACTTCACATCTTTTTTTTTTTTAGTAAGTTTTAGTGCATGATGAGGTGGTGTTTACCTATAGGATCCACCATCTCTTGGACTGGGCACCATTGATGGTATTTATTGGGCCCCACGTTCTTAAGTAAATCTCAATATTGCTTCAAAAAGGTAGCTATGCATATACAGTTTACAGACAGAATGTTAACATATTAAGCAAGAGTGTGACAACTTATCAGTGCTAAATGTGCCATAAAAAAACCCAGCATGTAAAATTCTTAGCTTTGACAAGTGACAACATATCTGGCAAAATGCATTGTAAACCAAATGTAATTTTTAGCTGCAGTAAATTTTTAGACAATCAAAATGATGTTAAAATGTGTGTGTTTCTTACAGTCTAGAGGCTGCTTATTCTGATGGAGGAAAACACTGACAGCATCCTTCATGATCACTGAAAGAACTGTTCTCCTTTCTCCTGCCCCACACTGATCTATCTGATCGGTGCAGTGCAGGGGAGAAAGTCACCAGGACTTGCACGGATGTTGCGCATCCTGTGTAGCTGAAAAAACTTCTGCAAGACTAGCCCTTGGACCTCTTTATGAAAAGAAGAACGACACTCCTGATATGTGAGGTGGCATGGATAGGGTCCCAATCAAACAAAGTTGTTGATTAGCCATTGAACCTTTCAGGTCATGTGATCAGTCACATTCCTGGAAGGAATTTCAAGATGTGGTAATGTATACGATGGATGAGTGTACATATATATATATATATATATAAGTGTTTGTGTGTGTGGAGCTGCATGAGTATATAAGAGAGCTGTTGGTGTATGTAAGAAAGCTGTGTACAAGTATGTAGCAAAACAGTGCGTGTATGTAACAGAGGTGTGAGTGCATACTTCAAAGCTGTAGAAAAGCTATATGTGTTAGAACTGTGTTTGTGTATGGAGGAGAGTTGTGTGTGTATTTCGGAAAATTGCGTGTGTGATAGTAGTAGAGTTGTGTGTATGCAGGAGAGATGTGTGTATGTAGGAAAGAGGGTGGAAACTTATCAATGCTATAGGACCTATGCAAGAACCTAACATGATCAAATTTGACTCATGACAATACAGCTTTAAAAAATGCATTGGCAGCAATTGTACCGATCATCTACTTTCAATGAATTATCAGCAAATTGGTGAAAGTACACCTATTAAAAAAAAAATAACAGCCTCCTCCATATCCCCTCTAGCTGTCCTGTCCATCACCAAGATAGGTGCGTTTTCTGCCATTTTAGGTAGAAGTAATGTTCAACCAATTTGCTTCTAATTTAGACAAAGTAGTAGGAAAGTTTATCAAACAAACTCTACATATGAGCTCTATCTATTTTACAATACGTGTAATATGTATTCACAAAATGTCCATCTTCTATATGTGTGAACTTCACATCTTTTTTTTTTTTAGTAAGTTTTAGTGCATGATGAGGTGGTGTTTACCTATAGGATCCACCATCTCTTGGACTGGGCACCATTGATGGTATTTATTGGGCCCCACGTTCTTAAGTAAATCTCAATATTGCTTCAAAAAGGTAGCTATGCATATACAGTTTACAGACAGAATGTTAACATATTAAGCAAGAGTGTGACAACTTATCAGTGCTAAATGTGCCATAAAAAAACCCAGCATGTAAAATTCTTAGCTTTGACAAGTGACAACATATCTGGCAAAATGCATTGTAAACCAAATGTAATTTTTAGCTGCAGTAAATTTTAGACAATCAAAATGATGTTAAAATGTGTGTGTTTCTTACAGTCTAGAGGCTGCTTATTCTGATGGAGGAAAACACTGACAGCATCCTTCATGATCACTGAAAGAACTGTTCTCCTTTCTCCTGCCCCACACTGATCTATCTGATCGGTGCAGTGCAGGGGAGAAAGTCACCAGGACTTGCACGGATGTTGCGCATCCTGTGTAGCTGAAAAAACTTCTGCAAGACTAGCCCTTGGACCTCTTTATGAAAAGAAGAACGACACTCCTGATATGTGAGGTGGCATGGATAGGGTCCCAATCAAACAAAGTTGTTGATTAGCCATTGAACCTTTCAGGTCATGTGATCAGTCACATTCCTGGAAGGAATTTCAAGATGTGGTAATGTATACGATGGATGAGTGTACATATATATATATATATATATATAAGTGTTTGTGTGTGTGGAGCTGCATGAGTATATAAGAGAGCTGTTGGTGTATGTAAGAAAGCTGTGTACAAGTATGTAGCAAAACAGTGCGTGTATGTAACAGAGGTGTGAGTGCATACTTCAAAGCTGTAGAAAAGCTATATGTGTTAGAACTGTGTTTGTGTATGGAGGAGAGTTGTGTGTGTATTTCGGAAAATTGCGTGTGTGATAGTAGTAGAGTTGTGTGTATGCAGGAGAGATGTGTGTATGTAGGAAAGAGGGTGGAAACTTATCAATGCTATAGGACCTATGCAAGAACCTAACATGATCAAATTTGACTCATGACAATACAGCTTTAAAAAATGCATTGGCAGCAATTGTACCGATCATCTACTTTCAATGAATTATCAGCAAATTGGTGAAAGTACACCTATTAAAAAAAAAATAACAGCCTCCTCCATATCCCCTCTAGCTGTCCTGTCCATCACCAAGATAGGTGCGTTTTCTGCCATTTTAGGTAGAAGTAATGTTCAACCAATTTGCTTCTAATTTAGACAAAGTAGTAGGAAAGTTTATCAAACAAACTCTACATATGAGCTCTATCTATTTTACAATACGTGTAATATGTATTCACAAAATGTCCATTTTCTATATGTGTGAACTTCACATCTTTTTTTTTTTTAGTAAGTTTTAGTGCATGATGAGGTGGTGTTTACCTATAGGATCCACCATCTCTTGGACTGGGCACCATTGATGGTATTTATTGGGCCCCACGTTCTTAAGTAAATCTCAATATTGCTTCAAAAAGGTAGCTATGCATATACAGTTTACAGACAGAATGTTAACATATTAAGCAAGAGTGTGACAACTTATCAGTGCTAAATGTGCCATAAAAAAACCCAGCATGTAAAATTCTTAGCTTTGACAAGTGACAACATATCTGGCAAAATGCATTGTAAACCAAATGTAATTTTTAGCTGCAGTAAATTTTAGACAATCAAAATGATGTTAAAATGTGTGTGTTTCTTACAGTCTAGAGGCTGCTTATTCTGATGGAGGAAAACACTGACAGCATCCTTCATGATCACTGAAAGAACTGTTCTCCTTTCTCCTGCCCCACACTGATCTATCTGATCGGTGCAGTGCAGGGGAGAAAGTCACCAGGACTTGCACGGATGTTGCGCATCCTGTGTAGCTGAAAAAACTTCTGCAAGACTAGCCCTTGGACCTCTTTATGAAAAGAAGAACGACACTCCTGATATGTGAGGTGGCATGGATAGGGTCCCAATCAAACAAAGTTGTTGATTAGCCATTGAACCTTTCAGGTCATGTGATCAGTCACATTCCTGGAAGGAATTTCAAGATGTGGTAATGTATACGATGGATGAGTGTACATATATATATATATATATATAAGTGTTTGTGTGTGTGGAGCTGCATGAGTATATAAGAGAGCTGTTGGTGTATGTAAGAAAGCTGTGTACAAGTATGTAGCAAAACAGTGCGTGTATGTAACAGAGGTGTGAGTGCATACTTCAAAGCTGTAGAAAAGCTATATGTGTTAGAACTGTGTTTGTGTATGGAGGAGAGTTGTGTGTGTATTTCGGAAAATTGCGTGTGTGATAGTAGTAGAGTTGTGTGTATGCAGGAGAGATGTGTGTATGTAGGAAAGAGGGTGGAAACTTATCAATGCTATAGGACCTATGCAAGAACCTAACATGATCAAATTTGACTCATGACAATACAGCTTTAAAAAATGCATTGGCAGCAATTGTACCGATCATCTACTTTCAATGAATTATCAGCAAATTGGTGAAAGTACACCTATTAAAAAAAAAATAACAGCCTCCTCCATATCCCCTCTAGCTGTCCTGTCCATCACCAAGATAGGTGCGTTTTCTGCCATTTTAGGTAGAAGTAATGTTCAACCAATTTGCTTCTAATTTAGACAAAGTAGTAGGAAAGTTTATCAAACAAACTCTACATATGAGCTCTATCTATTTTACAATACGTGTAATATGTATTCACAAAATGTCCATCTTCTATATGTGTGAACTTCACATCTTTTTTTTTTTTAGTAAGTTTTAGTGCATGATGAGGTGGTGTTTACCTATAGGATCCACCATCTCTTGGACTGGGCACCATTGATGGTATTTATTGGGCCCCACGTTCTTAAGTAAATCTCAATATTGCTTCAAAAAGGTAGCTATGCATATACAGTTTACAGACAGAATGTTAACATATTAAGCAAGAGTGTGACAACTTATCAGTGCTAAATGTGCCATAAAAAAACCCAGCATGTAAAATTCTTAGCTTTGACAAGTGACAACATATCTGGCAAAATGCATTGTAAACCAAATGTAATTTTTAGCTGCAGTAAATTTTAGACAATCAAAATGATGTTAAAATGTGTGTGTTTCTTACAGTCTAGAGGCTGCTTATTCTGATGGAGGAAAACACTGACAGCATCCTTCATGATCACTGAAAGAACTGTTCTCCTTTCTCCTGCCCCACACTGATCTATCTGATCGGTGCAGTGCAGGGGAGAAAGTCACCAGGACTTGCACGGATGTTGCGCATCCTGTGTAGCTGAAAAAACTTCTGCAAGACTAGCCCTTGGACCTCTTTATGAAAAGAAGAACGACACTCCTGATATGTGAGGTGGCATGGATAGGGTCCCAATCAAACAAAGTTGTTGATTAGCCATTGAACCTTTCAGGTCATGTGATCAGTCACATTCCTGGAAGGAATTTCAAGATGTGGTAATGTATACGATGGATGAGTGTACATATATATATATATATATATATAAGTGTTTGTGTGTGTGGAGCTGCATGAGTATATAAGAGAGCTGTTGGTGTATGTAAGAAAGCTGTGTACAAGTATGTAGCAAAACAGTGCGTGTATGTAACAGAGGTGTGAGTGCATACTTCAAAGCTGTAGAAAAGCTATATGTGTTAGAACTGTGTTTGTGTATGGAGGAGAGTTGTGTGTGTATTTCGGAAAATTGCGTGTGTGATAGTAGTAGAGTTGTGTGTATGCAGGAGAGATGTGTGTATGTAGGAAAGAGGGTGGAAACTTATCAATGCTATAGGACCTATGCAAGAACCTAACATGATCAAATTTGACTCATGACAATACAGCTTTAAAAAATGCATTGGCAGCAATTGTACCGATCATCTACTTTCAATGAATTATCAGCAAATTGGTGAAAGTACACCTATTAAAAAAAAAATAACAGCCTCCTCCATATCCCCTCTAGCTGTCCTGTCCATCACCAAGATAGGTGCGTTTTCTGCCATTTTAGGTAGAAGTAATGTTCAACCAATTTGCTTCTAATTTAGACAAAGTAGTAGGAAAGTTTATCAAACAAACTCTACATATGAGCTCTATCTATTTTACAATACGTGTAATATGTATTCACAAAATGTCCATTTTCTATATGTGTGAACTTCACATCTTTTTTTTTTTTAGTAAGTTTTAGTGCATGATGAGGTGGTGTTTACCTATAGGATCCACCATCTCTTGGACTGGGCACCATTGATGGTATTTATTGGGCCCCACGTTCTTAAGTAAATCTCAATATTGCTTCAAAAAGGTAGCTATGCATATACAGTTTACAGACAGAATGTTAACATATTAAGCAAGAGTGTGACAACTTATCAGTGCTAAATGTGCCATAAAAAAACCCAGCATGTAAAATTCTTAGCTTTGACAAGTGACAACATATCTGGCAAAATGCATTGTAAACCAAATGTAATTTTTAGCTGCAGTAAATTTTAGACAATCAAAATGATGTTAAAATGTGTGTGTTTCTTACAGTCTAGAGGCTGCTTATTCTGATGGAGGAAAACACTGACAGCATCCTTCATGATCACTGAAAGAACTGTTCTCCTTTCTCCTGCCCCACACTGATCTATCTGATCGGTGCAGTGCAGGGGAGAAAGTCACCAGGACTTGCACGGATGTTGCGCATCCTGTGTAGCTGAAAAAACTTCTGCAAGACTAGCCCTTGGACCTCTTTATGAAAAGAAGAACGACACTCCTGATATGTGAGGTGGCATGGATAGGGTCCCAATCAAACAAAGTTGTTGATTAGCCATTGAACCTTTCAGGTCATGTGATCAGTCACATTCCTGGAAGGAATTTCAAGATGTGGTAATGTATACGATGGATGAGTGTACATATATATATATATATATATATATATATATATATATATATATATATATATATATAAGTGTTTGTGTGTGTGGAGCTGCATGAGTATATAAGAGAGCTGTTGGTGTATGTAAGAAAGCTGTGTACAAGTATGTAGCAAAACAGTGCGTGTATGTAACAGAGGTGTGAGTGCATACTTCAAAGCTGTAGAAAAGCTATATGTGTTAGAACTGTGTTTGTGTATGGAGGAGAGTTGTGTGTGTATTTCGGAAAATTGCGTGTGTGATAGTAGTAGAGTTGTGTGTATGCAGGAGAGATGTGTGTATGTAGGAAAGAGGGTGGAAACTTATCAATGCTATAGGACCTATGCAAGAACCTAACATGATCAAATTTGACTCATGACAATACAGCTTTAAAAAATGCATTGGCAGCAATTGTACCGATCATCTACTTTCAATGAATTATCAGCAAATTGGTGAAAGTGCACCTATTAAAAAAAAAATAACAGCCTCCTCCATATCCCCTCTAGCTGTCCTGTCCATCACCAAGATAGGTGCGTTTTCTGCCATTTTAGGTAGAAGTAATGTTCAACCAATTTGCTTCTAATTTAGACAAAGTAGTAGGAAAGTTTATCAAACAAACTCTACATATGAGCTCTATCTATTTTACAATACGTGTAATATGTATTCACAAAATGTCCATCTTCTATATGTGTGAACTTCACATCTTTTTTTTTTTTAGTAAGTTTTAGTGCATGATGAGGTGGTGTTTACCTATAGGATCCACCATCTCTTGGACTGGGCACCATTGATGGTATTTATTGGGCCCCACGTTCTTAAGTAAATCTCAATATTGCTTCAAAAAGGTAGCTATGCATATACAGTTTACAGACAGAATGTTAACATATTAAGCAAGAGTGTGACAACTTATCAGTGCTAAATGTGCCATAAAAAAACCCAGCATGTAAAATTCTTAGCTTTGACAAGTGACAACATATCTGGCAAAATGCATTGTAAACCAAATGTAATTTTTAGCTGCAGTAAATTTTAGACAATCAAAATGATGTTAAAATGTGTGTGTTTCTTACAGTCTAGAGGCTGCTTATTCTGATGGAGGAAAACACTGACAGCATCCTTCATGATCACTGAAAGAACTGTTCTCCTTTCTCCTGCCCCACACTGATCTATCTGATCGGTGCAGTGCAGGGGAGAAAGTCACCAGGACTTGCACGGATGTTGCGCATCCTGTGTAGCTGAAAAAACTTCTGCAAGACTAGCCCTTGGACCTCTTTATGAAAAGAAGAACGACACTCCTGATATGTGAGGTGGCATGGATAGGGTCCCAATCAAACAAAGTTGTTGATTAGCCATTGAACCTTTCAGGTCATGTGATCAGTCACATTCCTGGAAGGAATTTCAAGATGTGGTAATGTATACGATGGATGAGTGTACATATATATATATATATATATAAGTGTTTGTGTGTGTGGAGCTGCATGAGTATATAAGAGAGCTGTTGGTGTATGTAAGAAAGCTGTGTACAAGTATGTAGCAAAACAGTGCGTGTATGTAACAGAGGTGTGAGTGCATACTTCAAAGCTGTAGAAAAGCTATATGTGTTAGAACTGTGTTTGTGTATGGAGGAGAGTTGTGTGTGTATTTCGGAAAATTGCGTGTGTGATAGTAGTAGAGTTGTGTGTATGCAGGAGAGATGTGTGTATGTAGGAAAGAGGGTGGAAACTTATCAATGCTATAGGACCTATGCAAGAACCTAACATGATCAAATTTGACTCATGACAATACAGCTTTAAAAAATGCATTGGCAGCAATTGTACCGATCATCTACTTTCAATGAATTATCAGCAAATTGGTGAAAGTACACCTATTAAAAAAAAAATAACAGCCTCCTCCATATCCCCTCTAGCTGTCCTGTCCATCACCAAGATAGGTGCGTTTTCTGCCATTTTAGGTAGAAGTAATGTTCAACCAATTTGCTTCTAATTTAGACAAAGTAGTAGGAAAGTTTATCAAACAAACTCTACATATGAGCTCTATCTATTTTACAATACGTGTAATATGTATTCACAAAATGTCCATCTTCTATATGTGTGAACTTCACATCTTTTTTTTTTTTAGTAAGTTTTAGTGCATGATGAGGTGGTGTTTACCTATAGGATCCACCATCTCTTGGACTGGGCACCATTGATGGTATTTATTGGGCCCCACGTTCTTAAGTAAATCTCAATATTGCTTCAAAAAGGTAGCTATGCATATACAGTTTACAGACAGAATGTTAACATATTAAGCAAGAGTGTGACAACTTATCAGTGCTAAATGTGCCATAAAAAAACCCAGCATGTAAAATTCTTAGCTTTGACAAGTGACAACATATCTGGCAAAATGCATTGTAAACCAAATGTAATTTTTAGCTGCAGTAAATTTTAGACAATCAAAATGATGTTAAAATGTGTGTGTTTCTTACAGTCTAGAGGCTGCTTATTCTGATGGAGGAAAACACTGACAGCATCCTTCATGATCACTGAAAGAACTGTTCTCCTTTCTCCTGCCCCACACTGATCTATCTGATCGGTGCAGTGCAGGGGAGAAAGTCACCAGGACTTGCACGGATGTTGCGCATCCTGTGTAGCTGAAAAAACTTCTGCAAGACTAGCCCTTGGACCTCTTTATGAAAAGAAGAACGACACTCCTGATATGTGAGGTGGCATGGATAGGGTCCCAATCAAACAAAGTTGTTGATTAGCCATTGAACCTTTCAGGTCATGTGATCAGTCACATTCCTGGAAGGAATTTCAAGATGTGGTAATGTATACGATGGATGAGTGTACATATATATATATATATATATAAGTGTTTGTGTGTGTGGAGCTGCATGAGTATATAAGAGAGCTGTTGGTGTATGTAAGAAAGCTGTGTACAAGTATGTAGCAAAACAGTGCGTGTATGTAACAGAGGTGTGAGTGCATACTTCAAAGCTGTAGAAAAGCTATATGTGTTAGAACTGTGTTTGTGTATGGAGGAGAGTTGTGTGTGTATTTCGGAAAATTGCGTGTGTGATAGTAGTAGAGTTGTGTGTATGCAGGAGAGATGTGTGTATGTAGGAAAGAGGGTGGAAACTTATCAATGCTATAGGACCTATGCAAGAACCTAACATGATCAAATTTGACTCATGACAATACAGCTTTAAAAAATGCATTGGCAGCAATTGTACCGATCATCTACTTTCAATGAATTATCAGCAAATTGGTGAAAGTGCACCTATTAAAAAAAAAATAACAGCCTCCTCCATATCCCCTCTAGCTGTCCTGTCCATCACCAAGATAGGTGCGTTTTCTGCCATTTTAGGTAGAAGTAATGTTCAACCAATTTGCTTCTAATTTAGACAAAGTAGTAGGAAAGTTTATCAAACAAACTCTACATATGAGCTCTATCTATTTTACAATACGTGTAATATGTATTCACAAAATGTCCATCTTCTATATGTGTGAACTTCACATCTTTTTTTTTTTTAGTAAGTTTTAGTGCATGATGAGGTGGTGTTTACCTATAGGATCCACCATCTCTTGGACTGGGCACCATTGATGGTATTTATTGGGCCCCACGTTCTTAAGTAAATCTCAATATTGCTTCAAAAAGGTAGCTATGCATATACAGTTTACAGACAGAATGTTAACATATTAAGCAAGAGTGTGACAACTTATCAGTGCTAAATGTGCCATAAAAAAACCCAGCATGTAAAATTCTTAGCTTTGACAAGTGACAACATATCTGGCAAAATGCATTGTAAACCAAATGTAATTTTTAGCTGCAGTAAATTTTAGACAATCAAAATGATGTTAAAATGTGTGTGTTTCTTACAGTCTAGAGGCTGCTTATTCTGATGGAGGAAAACACTGACAGCATCCTTCATGATCACTGAAAGAACTGTTCTCCTTTCTCCTGCCCCACACTGATCTATCTGATCGGTGCAGTGCAGGGGAGAAAGTCACCAGGACTTGCACGGATGTTGCGCATCCTGTGTAGCTGAAAAAACTTCTGCAAGACTAGCCCTTGGACCTCTTTATGAAAAGAAGAACGACACTCCTGATATGTGAGGTGGCATGGATAGGGTCCCAATCAAACAAAGTTGTTGATTAGCCATTGAACCTTTCAGGTCATGTGATCAGTCACATTCCTGGAAGGAATTTCAAGATGTGGTAATGTATACGATGGATGAGTGTACATATATATATATATATATATAAGTGTTTGTGTGTGTGGAGCTGCATGAGTATATAAGAGAGCTGTTGGTGTATGTAAGAAAGCTGTGTACAAGTATGTAGCAAAACAGTGCGTGTATGTAACAGAGGTGTGAGTGCATACTTCAAAGCTGTAGAAAAGCTATATGTGTTAGAACTGTGTTTGTGTATGGAGGAGAGTTGTGTGTGTATTTCGGAAAATTGCGTGTGTGATAGTAGTAGAGTTGTGTGTATGCAGGAGAGATGTGTGTATGTAGGAAAGAGGGTGGAAACTTATCAATGCTATAGGACCTATGCAAGAACCTAACATGATCAAATTTGACTCATGACAATACAGCTTTAAAAAATGCATTGGCAGCAATTGTACCGATCATCTACTTTCAATGAATTATCAGCAAATTGGTGAAAGTACACCTATTAAAAAAAAAATAACAGCCTCCTCCATATCCCCTCTAGCTGTCCTGTCCATCACCAAGATAGGTGCGTTTTCTGCCATTTTAGGTAGAAGTAATGTTCAACCAATTTGCTTCTAATTTAGACAAAGTAGTAGGAAAGTTTATCAAACAAACTCTACATATGAGCTCTATCTATTTTACAATACGTGTAATATGTATTCACAAAATGTCCATCTTCTATATGTGTGAACTTCACATCTTTTTTTTTTTTAGTAAGTTTTAGTGCATGATGAGGTGGTGTTTACCTATAGGATCCACCATCTCTTGGACTGGGCACCATTGATGGTATTTATTGGGCCCCACGTTCTTAAGTAAATCTCAATATTGCTTCAAAAAGGTAGCTATGCATATACAGTTTACAGACAGAATGTTAACATATTAAGCAAGAGTGTGACAACTTATCAGTGCTAAATGTGCCATAAAAAAACCCAGCATGTAAAATTCTTAGCTTTGACAAGTGACAACATATCTGGCAAAATGCATTGTAAACCAAATGTAATTTTTAGCTGCAGTAAATTTTAGACAATCAAAATGATGTTAAAATGTGTGTGTTTCTTACAGTCTAGAGGCTGCTTATTCTGATGGAGGAAAACACTGACAGCATCCTTCATGATCACTGAAAGAACTGTTCTCCTTTCTCCTGCCCCACACTGATCTATCTGATCGGTGCAGTGCAGGGGAGAAAGTCACCAGGACTTGCACGGATGTTGCGCATCCTGTGTAGCTGAAAAAACTTCTGCAAGACTAGCCCTTGGACCTCTTTATGAAAAGAAGAACGACACTCCTGATATGTGAGGTGGCATGGATAGGGTCCCAATCAAACAAAGTTGTTGATTAGCCATTGAACCTTTCAGGTCATGTGATCAGTCACATTCCTGGAAGGAATTTCAAGATGTGGTAATGTATACGATGGATGAGTGTACATATATATATATATATATATATATATAAGTGTTTGTGTGTGTGGAGCTGCATGAGTATATAAGAGAGCTGTTGGTGTATGTAAGAAAGCTGTGTACAAGTATGTAGCAAAACAGTGCGTGTATGTAACAGAGGTGTGAGTGCATACTTCAAAGCTGTAGAAAAGCTATATGTGTTAGAACTGTGTTTGTGTATGGAGGAGAGTTGTGTGTGTATTTCGGAAAATTGCGTGTGTGATAGTAGTAGAGTTGTGTGTATGCAGGAGAGATGTGTGTATGTAGGAAAGAGGGTGGAAACTTATCAATGCTATAGGACCTATGCAAGAACCTAACATGATCAAATTTGACTCATGACAATACAGCTTTAAAAAATGCATTGGCAGCAATTGTACCGATCATCTACTTTCAATGAATTATCAGCAAATTGGTGAAAGTACACCTATTAAAAAAAAAATAACAGCCTCCTCCATATCCCCTCTAGCTGTCCTGTCCATCACCAAGATAGGTGCGTTTTCTGCCATTTTAGGTAGAAGTAATGTTCAACCAATTTGCTTCTAATTTAGACAAAGTAGTAGGAAAGTTTATCAAACAAACTCTACATATGAGCTCTATCTATTTTACAATACGTGTAATATGTATTCACAAAATGTCCATTTTCTATATGTGTGAACTTCACATCTTTTTTTTTTTTAGTAAGTTTTAGTGCATGATGAGGTGGTGTTTACCTATAGGATCCACCATCTCTTGGACTGGGCACCATTGATGGTATTTATTGGGCCCCACGTTCTTAAGTAAATCTCAATATTGCTTCAAAAAGGTAGCTATGCATATACAGTTTACAGACAGAATGTTAACATATTAAGCAAGAGTGTGACAACTTATCAGTGCTAAATGTGCCATAAAAAAACCCAGCATGTAAAATTCTTAGCTTTGACAAGTGACAACATATCTGGCAAAATGCATTGTAAACCAAATGTAATTTTTAGCTGCAGTAAATTTTAGACAATCAAAATGATGTTAAAATGTGTGTGTTTCTTACAGTCTAGAGGCTGCTTATTCTGATGGAGGAAAACACTGACAGCATCCTTCATGATCACTGAAAGAACTGTTCTCCTTTCTCCTGCCCCACACTGATCTATCTGATCGGTGCAGTGCAGGGGAGAAAGTCACCAGGACTTGCACGGATGTTGCGCATCCTGTGTAGCTGAAAAAACTTCTGCAAGACTAGCCCTTGGACCTCTTTATGAAAAGAAGAACGACACTCCTGATATGTGAGGTGGCATGGATAGGGTCCCAATCAAACAAAGTTGTTGATTAGCCATTGAACCTTTCAGGTCATGTGATCAGTCACATTCCTGGAAGGAATTTCAAGATGTGGTAATGTATACGATGGATGAGTGTACATATATATATATATATATATATATAAGTGTTTGTGTGTGTGGAGCTGCATGAGTATATAAGAGAGCTGTTGGTGTATGTAAGAAAGCTGTGTACAAGTATGTAGCAAAACAGTGCGTGTATGTAACAGAGGTGTGAGTGCATACTTCAAAGCTGTAGAAAAGCTATATGTGTTAGAACTGTGTTTGTGTATGGAGGAGAGTTGTGTGTGTATTTCGGAAAATTGCGTGTGTGATAGTAGTAGAGTTGTGTGTATGCAGGAGAGATGTGTGTATGTAGGAAAGAGGGTGGAAACTTATCAATGCTATAGGACCTATGCAAGAACCTAACATGATCAAATTTGACTCATGACAATACAGCTTTAAAAAATGCATTGGCAGCAATTGTACCGATCATCTACTTTCAATGAATTATCAGCAAATTGGTGAAAGTACACCTATTAAAAAAAAAATAACAGCCTCCTCCATATCCCCTCTAGCTGTCCTGTCCATCACCAAGATAGGTGCGTTTTCTGCCATTTTAGGTAGAAGTAATGTTCAACCAATTTGCTTCTAATTTAGACAAAGTAGTAGGAAAGTTTATCAAACAAACTCTACATATGAGCTCTATCTATTTTACAATACGTGTAATATGTATTCACAAAATGTCCATCTTCTATATGTGTGAACTTCACATCTTTTTTTTTTTTAGTAAGTTTTAGTGCATGATGAGGTGGTGTTTACCTATAGGATCCACCATCTCTTGGACTGGGCACCATTGATGGTATTTATTGGGCCCCACGTTCTTAAGTAAATCTCAATATTGCTTCAAAAAGGTAGCTATGCATATACAGTTTACAGACAGAATGTTAACATATTAAGCAAGAGTGTGACAACTTATCAGTGCTAAATGTGCCATAAAAAAACCCAGCATGTAAAATTCTTAGCTTTGACAAGTGACAACATATCTGGCAAAATGCATTGTAAACCAAATGTAATTTTTAGCTGCAGTAAATTTTAGACAATCAAAATGATGTTAAAATGTGTGTGTTTCTTACAGTCTAGAGGATGCTTATTCTGATGGAGGAAAACACTGACAGCATCCTTCATGATCACTGAAAGAACTGTTCTCCTTTCTCCTGCCCCACACTGATCTATCTGATCGGTGCAGTGCAGGGGAGAAAGTCACCAGGACTTGCACGGATGTTGCGCATCCTGTGTAGCTGAAAAAACTTCTGCAAGACTAGCCCTTGGACCTCTTTATGAAAAGAAGAACGACACTCCTGATATGTGAGGTGGCATGGATAGGGTCCCAATCAAACAAAGTTGTTGATTAGCCATTGAACCTTTCAGGTCATGTGATCAGTCACATTCCTGGAAGGAATTTCAAGATGTGGTAATGTATACGATGGATGAGTGTACATATATATATATATATATATATAAGTGTTTGTGTGTGTGGAGCTGCATGAGTATATAAGAGAGCTGTTGGTGTATGTAAGAAAGCTGTGTACAAGTATGTAGCAAAACAGTGCGTGTATGTAACAGAGGTGTGAGTGCATACTTCAAAGCTGTAGAAAAGCTATATGTGTTAGAACTGTGTTTGTGTATGGAGGAGAGTTGTGTGTGTATTTCGGAAAATTGCGTGTGTGATAGTAGTAGAGTTGTGTGTATGCAGGAGAGATGTGTGTATGTAGGAAAGAGGGTGGAAACTTATCAATGCTATAGGACCTATGCAAGAACCTAACATGATCAAATTTGACTCATGACAATACAGCTTTAAAAAATGCATTGGCAGCAATTGTACCGATCATCTACTTTCAATGAATTATCAGCAAATTGGTGAAAGTACACCTATTAAAAAAAAAATAACAGCCTCCTCCATATCCCCTCTAGCTGTCCTGTCCATCACCAAGATAGGTGCGTTTTCTGCCATTTTAGGTAGAAGTAATGTTCAACCAATTTGCTTCTAATTTAGACAAAGTAGTAGGAAAGTTTATCAAACAAACTCTACATATGAGCTCTATCTATTTTACAATACGTGTAATATGTATTCACAAAATGTCCATTTTCTATATGTGTGAACTTCACATCTTTTTTTTTTTTAGTAAGTTTTAGTGCATGATGAGGTGGTGTTTACCTATAGGATCCACCATCTCTTGGACTGGGCACCATTGATGGTATTTATTGGGCCCCACGTTCTTAAGTAAATCTCAATATTGCTTCAAAAAGGTAGCTATGCATATACAGTTTACAGACAGAATGTTAACATATTAAGCAAGAGTGTGACAACTTATCAGTGCTAAATGTGCCATAAAAAAACCCAGCATGTAAAATTCTTAGCTTTGACAAGTGACAACATATCTGGCAAAATGCATTGTAAACCAAATGTAATTTTTAGCTGCAGTAAATTTTAGACAATCAAAATGATGTTAAAATGTGTGTGTTTCTTACAGTCTAGAGGCTGCTTATTCTGATGGAGGAAAACACTGACAGCATCCTTCATGATCACTGAAAGAACTGTTCTCCTTTCTCCTGCCCCACACTGATCTATCTGATCGGTGCAGTGCAGGGGAGAAAGTCACCAGGACTTGCACGGATGTTGCGCATCCTGTGTAGCTGAAAAAACTTCTGCAAGACTAGCCCTTGGACCTCTTTATGAAAAGAAGAACGACACTCCTGATATGTGAGGTGGCATGGATAGGGTCCCAATCAAACAAAGTTGTTGATTAGCCATTGAACCTTTCAGGTCATGTGATCAGTCACATTCCTGGAAGGAATTTCAAGATGTGGTAATGTATACGATGGATGAGTGTACATATATATATATATATATATATAAGTGTTTGTGTGTGTGGAGCTGCATGAGTATATAAGAGAGCTGTTGGTGTATGTAAGAAAGCTGTGTACAAGTATGTAGCAAAACAGTGCGTGTATGTAACAGAGGTGTGAGTGCATACTTCAAAGCTGTAGAAAAGCTATATGTGTTAGAACTGTGTTTGTGTATGGAGGAGAGTTGTGTGTGTATTTCGGAAAATTGCGTGTGTGATAGTAGTAGAGTTGTGTGTATGCAGGAGAGATGTGTGTATGTAGGAAAGAGGGTGGAAACTTATCAATGCTATAGGACCTATGCAAGAACCTAACATGATCAAATTTGACTCATGACAATACAGCTTTAAAAAATGCATTGGCAGCAATTGTACCGATCATCTACTTTCAATGAATTATCAGCAAATTGGTGAAAGTACACCTATTAAAAAAAAAATAACAGCCTCCTCCATATCCCCTCTAGCTGTCCTGTCCATCACCAAGATAGGTGCGTTTTCTGCCATTTTAGGTAGAAGTAATGTTCAACCAATTTGCTTCTAATTTAGACAAAGTAGTAGGAAAGTTTATCAAACAAACTCTACATATGAGCTCTATCTATTTTACAATACGTGTAATATGTATTCACAAAATGTCCATTTTCTATATGTGTGAACTTCACATCTTTTTTTTTTTTAGTAAGTTTTAGTGCATGATGAGGTGGTGTTTACCTATAGGATCCACCATCTCTTGGACTGGGCACCATTGATGGTATTTATTGGGCCCCACGTTCTTAAGTAAATCTCAATATTGCTTCAAAAAGGTAGCTATGCATATACAGTTTACAGACAGAATGTTAACATATTAAGCAAGAGTGTGACAACTTATCAGTGCTAAATGTGCCATAAAAAAACCCAGCATGTAAAATTCTTAGCTTTGACAAGTGACAACATATCTGGCAAAATGCATTGTAAACCAAATGTAATTTTTAGCTGCAGTAAATTTTAGACAATCAAAATGATGTTAAAATGTGTGTGTTTCTTACAGTCTAGAGGCTGCTTATTCTGATGGAGGAAAACACTGACAGCATCCTTCATGATCACTGAAAGAACTGTTCTCCTTTCTCCTGCCCCACACTGATCTATCTGATCGGTGCAGTGCAGGGGAGAAAGTCACCAGGACTTGCACGGATGTTGCGCATCCTGTGTAGCTGAAAAAACTTCTGCAAGACTAGCCCTTGGACCTCTTTATGAAAAGAAGAACGACACTCCTGATATGTGAGGTGGCATGGATAGGGTCCCAATCAAACAAAGTTGTTGATTAGCCATTGAACCTTTCAGGTCATGTGATCAGTCACATTCCTGGAAGGAATTTCAAGATGTGGTAATGTATACGATGGATGAGTGTACATATATATATATATATATATATATATATAAGTGTTTGTGTGTGTGGAGCTGCATGAGTATATAAGAGAGCTGTTGGTGTATGTAAGAAAGCTGTGTACAAGTATGTAGCAAAACAGTGCGTGTATGTAACAGAGGTGTGAGTGCATACTTCAAAGCTGTAGAAAAGCTATATGTGTTAGAACTGTGTTTGTGTATGGAGGAGAGTTGTGTGTGTATTTCGGAAAATTGCGTGTGTGATAGTAGTAGAGTTGTGTGTATGCAGGAGAGATGTGTGTATGTAGGAAAGAGGGTGGAAACTTATCAATGCTATAGGACCTATGCAAGAACCTAACATGATCAAATTTGACTCATGACAATACAGCTTTAAAAAATGCATTGGCAGCAATTGTACCGATCATCTACTTTCAATGAATTATCAGCAAATTGGTGAAAGTACACCTATTAAAAAAAAAATAACAGCCTCCTCCATATCCCCTCTAGCTGTCCTGTCCATCACCAAGATAGGTGCGTTTTCTGCCATTTTAGGTAGAAGTAATGTTCAACCAATTTGCTTCTAATTTAGACAAAGTAGTAGGAAAGTTTATCAAACAAACTCTACATATGAGCTCTATCTATTTTACAATACGTGTAATATGTATTCACAAAATGTCCATCTTCTATATGTGTGAACTTCACATCTTTTTTTTTTTTAGTAAGTTTTAGTGCATGATGAGGTGGTGTTTACCTATAGGATCCACCATCTCTTGGACTGGGCACCATTGATGGTATTTATTGGGCCCCACGTTCTTAAGTAAATCTCAATATTGCTTCAAAAAGGTAGCTATGCATATACAGTTTACAGACAGAATGTTAACATATTAAGCAAGAGTGTGACAACTTATCAGTGCTAAATGTGCCATAAAAAAACCCAGCATGTAAAATTCTTAGCTTTGACAAGTGACAACATATCTGGCAAAATGCATTGTAAACCAAATGTAATTTTTAGCTGCAGTAAATTTTAGACAATCAAAATGATGTTAAAATGTGTGTGTTTCTTACAGTCTAGAGGATGCTTATTCTGATGGAGGAAAACACTGACAGCATCCTTCATGATCACTGAAAGAACTGTTCTCCTTTCTCCTGCCCCACACTGATCTATCTGATCGGTGCAGTGCAGGGGAGAAAGTCACCAGGACTTGCACGGATGTTGCGCATCCTGTGTAGCTGAAAAAACTTCTGCAAGACTAGCCCTTGGACCTCTTTATGAAAAGAAGAACGACACTCCTGATATGTGAGGTGGCATGGATAGGGTCCCAATCAAACAAAGTTGTTGATTAGCCATTGAACCTTTCAGGTCATGTGATCAGTCACATTCCTGGAAGGAATTTCAAGATGTGGTAATGTATACGATGGATGAGTGTACATATATATATATATATATATATATAAGTGTTTGTGTGTGTGGAGCTGCATGAGTATATAAGAGAGCTGTTGGTGTATGTAAGAAAGCTGTGTACAAGTATGTAGCAAAACAGTGCGTGTATGTAACAGAGGTGTGAGTGCATACTTCAAAGCTGTAGAAAAGCTATATGTGTTAGAACTGTGT
Source organism: Phyllobates terribilis (assembly GCF_046119375.1). Classification (NCBI taxonomy): domain Eukaryota; kingdom Metazoa; phylum Chordata; class Amphibia; order Anura; family Dendrobatidae; genus Phyllobates; species Phyllobates terribilis. The sequence goes on from NW_027364306.1 coordinate 143,528, forward strand.
TTGTGTATGGAGGAGAGTTGTGTGTGTATTTCGGAAAATTGCGTGTGTGATAGTAGTAGAGTTGTGTGTATGCAGGAGAGATGTGTGTATGTAGGAAAGAGGGTGGAAACTTATCAATGCTATAGGACCTATGCAAGAACCTAACATGATCAAATTTGACTCATGACAATACAGCTTTAAAAAATGCATTGGCAGCAATTGTACCGATCATCTACTTTCAATGAATTATCAGCAAATTGGTGAAAGTACACCTATTAAAAAAAAAATAACAGCCTCCTCCATATCCCCTCTAGCTGTCCTGTCCATCACCAAGATAGGTGCGTTTTCTGCCATTTTAGGTAGAAGTAATGTTCAACCAATTTGCTTCTAATTTAGACAAAGTAGTAGGAAAGTTTATCAAACAAACTCTACATATGAGCTCTATCTATTTTACAATACGTGTAATATGTATTCACAAAATGTCCATTTTCTATATGTGTGAACTTCACATCTTTTTTTTTTTTAGTAAGTTTTAGTGCATGATGAGGTGGTGTTTACCTATAGGATCCACCATCTCTTGGACTGGGCACCATTGATGGTATTTATTGGGCCCCACGTTCTTAAGTAAATCTCAATATTGCTTCAAAAAGGTAGCTATGCATATACAGTTTACAGACAGAATGTTAACATATTAAGCAAGAGTGTGACAACTTATCAGTGCTAAATGTGCCATAAAAAAACCCAGCATGTAAAATTCTTAGCTTTGACAAGTGACAACATATCTGGCAAAATGCATTGTAAACCAAATGTAATTTTTAGCTGCAGTAAATTTTAGACAATCAAAATGATGTTAAAATGTGTGTGTTTCTTACAGTCTAGAGGCTGCTTATTCTGATGGAGGAAAACACTGACAGCATCCTTCATGATCACTGAAAGAACTGTTCTCCTTTCTCCTGCCCCACACTGATCTATCTGATCGGTGCAGTGCAGGGGAGAAAGTCACCAGGACTTGCACGGATGTTGCGCATCCTGTGTAGCTGAAAAAACTTCTGCAAGACTAGCCCTTGGACCTCTTTATGAAAAGAAGAACGACACTCCTGATATGTGAGGTGGCATGGATAGGGTCCCAATCAAACAAAGTTGTTGATTAGCCATTGAACCTTTCAGGTCATGTGATCAGTCACATTCCTGGAAGGAATTTCAAGATGTGGTAATGTATACGATGGATGAGTGTACATATATATATATATATATATATATAAGTGTTTGTGTGTGTGGAGCTGCATGAGTATATAAGAGAGCTGTTGGTGTATGTAAGAAAGCTGTGTACAAGTATGTAGCAAAACAGTGCGTGTATGTAACAGAGGTGTGAGTGCATACTTCAAAGCTGTAGAAAAGCTATATGTGTTAGAACTGTGTTTGTGTATGGAGGAGAGTTGTGTGTGTATTTCGGAAAATTGCGTGTGTGATAGTAGTAGAGTTGTGTGTATGCAGGAGAGATGTGTGTATGTAGGAAAGAGGGTGGAAACTTATCAATGCTATAGGACCTATGCAAGAACCTAACATGATCAAATTTGACTCATGACAATACAGCTTTAAAAAATGCATTGGCAGCAATTGTACCGATCATCTACTTTCAATGAATTATCAGCAAATTGGTGAAAGTACACCTATTAAAAAAAAAATAACAGCCTCCTCCATATCCCCTCTAGCTGTCCTGTCCATCACCAAGATAGGTGCGTTTTCTGCCATTTTAGGTAGAAGTAATGTTCAACCAATTTGCTTCTAATTTAGACAAAGTAGTAGGAAAGTTTATCAAACAAACTCTACATATGAGCTCTATCTATTTTACAATACGTGTAATATGTATTCACAAAATGTCCATTTTCTATATGTGTGAACTTCACATCTTTTTTTTTTTTAGTAAGTTTTAGTGCATGATGAGGTGGTGTTTACCTATAGGATCCACCATCTCTTGGACTGGGCACCATTGATGGTATTTATTGGGCCCCACGTTCTTAAGTAAATCTCAATATTGCTTCAAAAAGGTAGCTATGCATATACAGTTTACAGACAGAATGTTAACATATTAAGCAAGAGTGTGACAACTTATCAGTGCTAAATGTGCCATAAAAAAACCCAGCATGTAAAATTCTTAGCTTTGACAAGTGACAACATATCTGGCAAAATGCATTGTAAACCAAATGTAATTTTTAGCTGCAGTAAATTTTAGACAATCAAAATGATGTTAAAATGTGTGTGTTTCTTACAGTCTAGAGGCTGCTTATTCTGATGGAGGAAAACACTGACAGCATCCTTCATGATCACTGAAAGAACTGTTCTCCTTTCTCCTGCCCCACACTGATCTATCTGATCGGTGCAGTGCAGGGGAGAAAGTCACCAGGACTTGCACGGATGTTGCGCATCCTGTGTAGCTGAAAAAACTTCTGCAAGACTAGCCCTTGGACCTCTTTATGAAAAGAAGAACGACACTCCTGATATGTGAGGTGGCATGGATAGGGTCCCAATCAAACAAAGTTGTTGATTAGCCATTGAACCTTTCAGGTCATGTGATCAGTCACATTCCTGGAAGGAATTTCAAGATGTGGTAATGTATACGATGGATGAGTGTACATATATATATATATATATATAAGTGTTTGTGTGTGTGGAGCTGCATGAGTATATAAGAGAGCTGTTGGTGTATGTAAGAAAGCTGTGTACAAGTATGTAGCAAAACAGTGCGTGTATGTAACAGAGGTGTGAGTGCATACTTCAAAGCTGTAGAAAAGCTATATGTGTTAGAACTGTGTTTGTGTATGGAGGAGAGTTGTGTGTGTATTTCGGAAAATTGCGTGTGTGATAGTAGTAGAGTTGTGTGTATGCAGGAGAGATGTGTGTATGTAGGAAAGAGGGTGGAAACTTATCAATGCTATAGGACCTATGCAAGAACCTAACATGATCAAATTTGACTCATGACAATACAGCTTTAAAAAATGCATTGGCAGCAATTGTACCGATCATCTACTTTCAATGAATTATCAGCAAATTGGTGAAAGTACACCTATTAAAAAAAAAATAACAGCCTCCTCCATATCCCCTCTAGCTGTCCTGTCCATCACCAAGATAGGTGCGTTTTCTGCCATTTTAGGTAGAAGTAATGTTCAACCAATTTGCTTCTAATTTAGACAAAGTAGTAGGAAAGTTTATCAAACAAACTCTACATATGAGCTCTATCTATTTTACAATACGTGTAATATGTATTCACAAAATGTCCATTTTCTATATGTGTGAACTTCACATCTTTTTTTTTTTTAGTAAGTTTTAGTGCATGATGAGGTGGTGTTTACCTATAGGATCCACCATCTCTTGGACTGGGCACCATTGATGGTATTTATTGGGCCCCACGTTCTTAAGTAAATCTCAATATTGCTTCAAAAAGGTAGCTATGCATATACAGTTTACAGACAGAATGTTAACATATTAAGCAAGAGTGTGACAACTTATCAGTGCTAAATGTGCCATAAAAAAACCCAGCATGTAAAATTCTTAGCTTTGACAAGTGACAACATATCTGGCAAAATGCATTGTAAACCAAATGTAATTTTTAGCTGCAGTAAATTTTAGACAATCAAAATGATGTTAAAATGTGTGTGTTTCTTACAGTCTAGAGGCTGCTTATTCTGATGGAGGAAAACACTGACAGCATCCTTCATGATCACTGAAAGAACTGTTCTCCTTTCTCCTGCCCCACACTGATCTATCTGATCGGTGCAGTGCAGGGGAGAAAGTCACCAGGACTTGCACGGATGTTGCGCATCCTGTGTAGCTGAAAAAACTTCTGCAAGACTAGCCCTTGGACCTCTTTATGAAAAGAAGAACGACACTCCTGATATGTGAGGTGGCATGGATAGGGTCCCAATCAAACAAAGTTGTTGATTAGCCATTGAACCTTTCAGGTCATGTGATCAGTCACATTCCTGGAAGGAATTTCAAGATGTGGTAATGTATACGATGGATGAGTGTACATATATATATATATATATATATAAGTGTTTGTGTGTGTGGAGCTGCATGAGTATATAAGAGAGCTGTTGGTGTATGTAAGAAAGCTGTGTACAAGTATGTAGCAAAACAGTGCGTGTATGTAACAGAGGTGTGAGTGCATACTTCAAAGCTGTAGAAAAGCTATATGTGTTAGAACTGTGTTTGTGTATGGAGGAGAGTTGTGTGTGTATTTCGGAAAATTGCGTGTGTGATAGTAGAGTTGTGTGTATGCAGGAGAGATGTGTGTATGTAGGAAAGAGGGTGGAAACTTATCAATGCTATAGGACCTATGCAAGAACCTAACATGATCAAATTTGACTCATGACAATACAGCTTTAAAAAATGCATTGGCAGCAATTGTACCGATCATCTACTTTCAATGAATTATCAGCAAATTGGTGAAAGTACACCTATTAAAAAAAAAATAACAGCCTCCTCCATATCCCCTCTAGCTGTCCTGTCCATCACCAAGATAGGTGCGTTTTCTGCCATTTTAGGTAGAAGTAATGTTCAACCAATTTGCTTCTAATTTAGACAAAGTAGTAGGAAAGTTTATCAAACAAACTCTACATATGAGCTCTATCTATTTTACAATACGTGTAATATGTATTCACAAAATGTCCATTTTCTATATGTGTGAACTTCACATCTTTTTTTTTTTTAGTAAGTTTTAGTGCATGATGAGGTGGTGTTTACCTATAGGATCCACCATCTCTTGGACTGGGCACCATTGATGGTATTTATTGGGCCCCACGTTCTTAAGTAAATCTCAATATTGCTTCAAAAAGGTAGCTATGCATATACAGTTTACAGACAGAATGTTAACATATTAAGCAAGAGTGTGACAACTTATCAGTGCTAAATGTGCCATAAAAAAACCCAGCATGTAAAATTCTTAGCTTTGACAAGTGACAACATATCTGGCAAAATGCATTGTAAACCAAATGTAATTTTTAGCTGCAGTAAATTTTAGACAATCAAAATGATGTTAAAATGTGTGTGTTTCTTACAGTCTAGAGGCTGCTTATTCTGATGGAGGAAAACACTGACAGCATCCTTCATGATCACTGAAAGAACTGTTCTCCTTTCTCCTGCCCCACACTGATCTATCTGATCGGTGCAGTGCAGGGGAGAAAGTCACCAGGACTTGCACGGATGTTGCGCATCCTGTGTAGCTGAAAAAACTTCTGCAAGACTAGCCCTTGGACCTCTTTATGAAAAGAAGAACGACACTCCTGATATGTGAGGTGGCATGGATAGGGTCCCAATCAAACAAAGTTGTTGATTAGCCATTGAACCTTTCAGGTCATGTGATCAGTCACATTCCTGGAAGGAATTTCAAGATGTGGTAATGTATACGATGGATGAGTGTACATATATATATATATATATATATATAAGTGTTTGTGTGTGTGGAGCTGCATGAGTATATAAGAGAGCTGTTGGTGTATGTAAGAAAGCTGTGTACAAGTATGTAGCAAAACAGTGCGTGTATGTAACAGAGGTGTGAGTGCATACTTCAAAGCTGTAGAAAAGCTATATGTGTTAGAACTGTGTTTGTGTATGGAGGAGAGTTGTGTGTGTATTTCGGAAAATTGCGTGTGTGATAGTAGTAGAGTTGTGTGTATGCAGGAGAGATGTGTGTATGTAGGAAAGAGGGTGGAAACTTATCAATGCTATAGGACCTATGCAAGAACCTAACATGATCAAATTTGACTCATGACAATACAGCTTTAAAAAATGCATTGGCAGCAATTGTACCGATCATCTACTTTCAATTAATTATCAGTAAATTGGTGAAAGTACACCTATTAAAAAAAAAATAACAGCCTCCTCCATATCCCCTCTAGCTGTCCTGTCCATCACCAAGATAGGTGCGTTTTCTGCCATTTTAGGTAGAAGTAATGTTCAACCAATTTGCTTCTAATTTAGACAAAGTAGTAGGAAAGTTTATCAAACAAACTCTACATATGAGCTCTATCTATTTTACAATACGTGTAATATGTATTCACAAAATGTCCATTTTCTATATGTGTGAACTTCACATCTTTTTTTTTTTTAGTAAGTTTTAGTGCATGATGAGGTGGTGTTTACCTATAGGATCCACCATCTCTTGGACTGGGCACCATTGATGGTATTTATTGGGCCCCACGTTCTTAAGTAAATCTCAATATTGCTTCAAAAAGGTAGCTATGCATATACAGTTTACAGACAGAATGTTAACATATTAAGCAAGAGTGTGACAACTTATCAGTGCTAAATGTGCCATAAAAAAACCCAGCATGTAAAATTCTTAGCTTTGACAAGTGACAACATATCTGGCAAAATGCATTGTAAACCAAATGTAATTTTTAGCTGCAGTAAATTTTAGACAATCAAAATGATGTTAAAATGTGTGTGTTTCTTACAGTCTAGAGGCTGCTTATTCTGATGGAGGAAAACACTGACAGCATCCTTCATGATCACTGAAAGAACTGTTCTCCTTTCTCCTGCCCCACACTGATCTATCTGATCGGTGCAGTGCAGGGGAGAAAGTCACCAGGACTTGCACGGATGTTGCGCATCCTGTGTAGCTGAAAAAACTTCTGCAAGACTAGCCCTTGGACCTCTTTATGAAAAGAAGAACGACACTCCTGATATGTGAGGTGGCATGGATAGGGTCCCAATCAAACAAAGTTGTTGATTAGCCATTGAACCTTTCAGGTCATGTGATCAGTCACATTCCTGGAAGGAATTTCAAGATGTGGTAATGTATACGATGGATGAGTGTACATATATATATATATATATATATATATATATATATATATTAGTGTTTGTGTGTGTGGAGCTGCATGAGTATATAAGAGAGCTGTTGGTGTATGTAAGAAAGCTGTGTACAAGTATGTAGCAAAACAGTGCGTGTATGTAACAGAGGTGTGAGTGCATACTTCAAAGCTGTAGAAAAGCTATATGTGTTAGAACTGTGTTTGTGTATGGAGGAGAGTTGTGTGTGTATTTCGGAAAATTGCGTGTGTGATAGTAGTAGAGTTGTGTGTATGCAGGAGAGATGTGTGTATGTAGGAAAGAGGGTGGAAACTTATCAATGCTATAGGACCTATGCAAGAACCTAACATGATCAAATTTGACTCATGACAATACAGCTTTAAAAAATGCATTGGCAGCAATTGTACCGATCATCTACTTTCAATTAATTATCAGTAAATTGGTGAAAGTACACCTATTAAAAAAAAAATAACAGCCTCCTCCATATCCCCTCTAGCTGTCCTGTCCATCACCAAGATAGGTGCGTTTTCTGCCATTTTAGGTAGAAGTAATGTTCAACCAATTTGCTTCTAATTTAGACAAAGTAGTAGGAAAGTTTATCAAACAAACTCTACATATGAGCTCTATCTATTTTACAATACGTGTAATATGTATTCACAAAATGTCCATTTTCTATATGTGTGAACTTCACATCTTTTTTTTTTTTAGTAAGTTTTAGTGCATGATGAGGTGGTGTTTACCTATAGGATCCACCATCTCTTGGACTGGGCACCATTGATGGTATTTATTGGGCCCCACGTTCTTAAGTAAATCTCAATATTGCTTCAAAAAGGTAGCTATGCATATACAGTTTACAGACAGAATGTTAACATATTAAGCAAGAGTGTGACAACTTATCAGTGCTAAATGTGCCATAAAAAAACCCAGCATGTAAAATTCTTAGCTTTGACAAGTGACAACATATCTGGCAAAATGCATTGTAAACCAAATGTAATTTTTAGCTGCAGTAAATTTTAGACAATCAAAATGATGTTAAAATGTGTGTGTTTCTTACAGTCTAGAGGCTGCTTATTCTGATGGAGGAAAACACTGACAGCATCCTTCATGATCACTGAAAGAACTGTTCTCCTTTCTCCTGCCCCACACTGATCTATCTGATCGGTGCAGTGCAGGGGAGAAAGTCACCAGGACTTCCACGGATGTTGCGCATCCTGTGTAGCTGAAAAAACTTCTGCAAGACTAGCCCTTGGACCTCTTTATGAAAAGAAGAACGACACTCCTGATATGTGAGGTGGCATGGATAGGGTCCCAATCAAACAAAGTTGTTGATTAGCCATTGAACCTTTCAGGTCATGTGATCAGTCACATTCCTGGAAGGAATTTCAAGATGTGGTAATGTATACGATGGATGAGTGTACATATATATATATATATATATAAGTGTTTGTGTGTGTGGAGCTGCATGAGTATATAAGAGAGCTGTTGGTGTATGTAAGAAAGCTGTGTACAAGTATGTAGCAAAACAGTGCGTGTATGTAACAGAGGTGTGAGTGCATACTTCAAAGCTGTAGAAAAGCTATATGTGTTAGAACTGTGTTTGTGTATGGAGGAGAGTTGTGTGTGTATTTCGGAAAATTGCGTGTGTGATAGTAGTAGAGTTGTGTGTATGCAGGAGAGATGTGTGTATGTAGGAAAGAGGGTGGAAACTTATCAATGCTATAGGACCTATGCAAGAACCTAACATGATCAAATTTGACTCATGACAATACAGCTTTAAAAAATGCATTGGCAGCAATTGTACCGATCATCTACTTTCAATTAATTATCAGTAAATTGGTGAAAGTACACCTATTAAAAAAAAAATAACAGCCTCCTCCATATCCCCTCTAGCTGTCCTGTCCATCACCAAGATAGGTGCGTTTTCTGCCATTTTAGGTAGAAGTAATGTTCAACCAATTTGCTTCTAATTTAGACAAAGTAGTAGGAAAGTTTATCAAACAAACTCTACATATGAGCTCTATCTATTTTACAATACGTGTAATATGTATTCACAAAATGTCCATTTTCTATATGTGTGAACTTCACATCTTTTTTTTTTTTAGTAAGTTTTAGTGCATGATGAGGTGGTGTTTACCTATAGGATCCACCATCTCTTGCACTGGGCACCATTGATGGTATTTATTGGGCCCCACGTTCTTAAGTAAATCTCAATATTGCTTCAAAAAGGTAGCTATGCATATACAGTTTACAGACAGAATGTTAACATATTAAGCAAGAGTGTGACAACTTATCAGTGCTAAATGTGCCATAAAAAAACCCAGCATGTAAAATTCTTAGCTTTGACAAGTGACAACATATCTGGCAAAATGCATTGTAAACCAAATGTAATTTTTAGCTGCAGTAAATTTTAGACAATCAAAATGATGTTAAAATGTGTGTGTTTCTTACAGTCTAGAGGCTGCTTATTCTGATGGAGGAAAACACTGACAGCATCCTTCATGATCACTGAAAGAACTGTTCTCCTTTCTCCTGCCCCACACTGATCTATCTGATCGGTGCAGTGCAGGGGAGAAAGTCACCAGGACTTGCACGGATGTTGCGCATCCTGTGTAGCTGAAAAAACTTCTGCAAGACTAGCCCTTGGACCTCTTTATGAAAAGAAGAACGACACTCCTGATATGTGAGGTGGCATGGATAGGGTCCCAATCAAACAAAGTTGTTGATTAGCCATTGAACCTTTCAGGTCATGTGATCAGTCACATTCCTGGAAGGAATTTCAAGATGTGGTAATGTATACGATGGATGAGTGTACATATATATATATATATATATATATATATTAGTGTTTGTGTGTGTGGAGCTGCATGAGTATATAAGAGAGCTGTTGGTGTATGTAAGAAAGCTGTGTACAAGTATGTAGCAAAACAGTGCGTGTATGTAACAGAGGTGTGAGTGCATACTTCAAAGCTGTAGAAAAGCTATATGTGTTAGAACTGTGTTTGTGTATGGAGGAGAGTTGTGTGTGTATTTCGGAAAATTGCGTGTGTGATAGTAGTAGAGTTGTGTGTATGCAGGAGAGATGTGTGTATGTAGGAAAGAGGGTGGAAACTTATCAATGCTATAGGACCTATGCAAGAACCTAACATGATCAAATTTGACTCATGACAATACAGCTTTAAAAAATGCATTGGCAGCAATTGTACCGATCATCTACTTTCAATTAATTATCAGTAAATTGGTGAAAGTACACCTATTAAAAAAAAAATAACAGCCTCCTCCATATCCCCTCTAGCTGTCCTGTCCATCACCAAGATAGGTGCGTTTTCTGCCATTTTAGGTAGAAGTAATGTTCAACCAATTTGCTTCTAATTTAGACAAAGTAGTAGGAAAGTTTATCAAACAAACTCTACATATGAGCTCTATCTATTTTACAATACGTGTAATATGTATTCACAAAATGTCCATTTTCTATATGTGTGAACTTCACATCTTTTTTTTTTTTAGTAAGTTTTAGTGCATGATGAGGTGGTGTTTACCTATAGGATCCACCATCTCTTGGACTGGGCACCATTGATGGTATTTATTGGGCCCCACGTTCTTAAGTAAATCTCAATATTGCTTCAAAAAGGTAGCTATGCATATACAGTTTACAGACAGAATGTTAACATATTAAGCAAGAGTGTGACAACTTATCAGTGCTAAATGTGCCATAAAAAAAACCCAGCATGTAAAATTCTTAGCTTTGACAAGTGACAACATATCTGGCAAAATACATTGTAAACCAAATGTAATTTTTAGCTGCAGTAAATTTTAGACAATCAAAATGATGTTAAAATGTGTGTGTTTCTTACAGTCTAGAGGCTGCTTATTCTGATGGAGGAAAACACTGACAGCATCCTTCATGATCACTGAAAGAACTGTTCTCCTTTCTCCTGCCCCACACTGATCTATCTGATCGGTGCAGTGCAGGGGAGAAAGTCACCAGGACTTGCACGGATGTTGCGCATCCTGTGTAGCTGAAAAAACTTCTGCAAGACTAGCCCTTGGACCTCTTTATGAAAAGAAGAACGACACTCCTGATATGTGAGGTGGCATGGATAGGGTCCCAATCAAACAAAGTTGTTGATTAACCATTGAACCTTTCAGGTCATGTGATCAGTCACATTCCTGGAAGGAATTTCAAGATGTGGTAATGTATACGATGGATGAGTGTACATATATATATATATATATATAAGTGTTTGTGTGTGTGGAGCTGCATGAGTATATAAGAGAGCTGTTGGTGTATGTAAGAAAGCTGTGTACAAGTATGTAGCAAAACAGTGCGTGTATGTAACAGAGGTGTGAGTGCATACTTCAAAGCTGTAGAAAAGCTATATGTGTTAGAACTGTGTTTGTGTATGGAGGAGAGTTGTGTGTGTATTTCGGAAAATTGCGTGTGTGATAGTAGTAGAGTTGTGTGTATGCAGGAGAGATGTGTGTATGTAGGAAAGAGGGTGGAAACTTATCAATGCTATAGGACCTATGCAAGAACCTAACATGATCAAATTTGACTCATGACAATACAGCTTTAAAAAATGCATTGGCAGCAATTGTACCGATCATCTACTTTCAATTAATTATCAGTAAATTGGTGAAAGTACACCTATTAAAAAAAAAATAACAGCCTCCTCCATATCCCCTCTAGCTGTCCTGTCCATCACCAAGATAGGTGCGTTTTCTGCCATTTTAGGTAGAAGTAATGTTCAACCAATTTGCTTCTAATTTAGACAAAGTAGTAGGAAAGTTTATCAAACAAACTCTACATATGAGCTCTATCTATTTTACAATACGTGTAATATCTATTCACAAAATGTCCATTTTCTATATGTGTGAACTTCACATCTTTTTTTTTTTTAGTAAGTTTTAGTGCATGATGAGGTGGTGTTTACCTATAGGATCCACCATCTCTTGGACTGGGCACCATTGATGGTATTTATTGGGCCCCACGTTCTTAAGTAAATCTCAATATTGCTTCAAAAAGGTAGCTATGCATATACAGTTTACAGACAGAATGTTAACATATTAAGCAAGAGTGTGACAACTTATCAGTGCTAAATGTGCCATAAAAAAACCCAGCATGTAAAATTCTTAGCTTTGACAAGTGACAACATATCTGGCAAAATGCATTGTAAACCAAATGTAATTTTTAGCTGCAGTAAATTTTAGACAATCAAAATGATGTTAAAATGTGTGTGTTTCTTACAGTCTAGAGGCTGCTTATTCTGATGGAGGAAAACACTGACAGCATCCTTCATGATCACTGAAAGAACTGTTCTCCTTTCTCCTGCCCCACACTGATCTATCTGATCGGTGCAGTGCAGGGGAGAAAGTCACCAGGACTTGCACGGATGTTGCGCATCCTGTGTAGCTGAAAAAACTTCTGCAAGACTAGCCCTTGGACCTCTTTATGAAAAGAAGAACGACACTCCTGATATGTGAGGTGGCATGGATAGGGTCCCAATCAAACAAAGTTGTTGATTAGCCATTGAACCTTTCAGGTCATGTGATCAGTCACATTCCTGGAAGGAATTTCAAGATGTGGTAATGTATACGATGGATGAGTGTACATATATATATATATATATATATATATATATTAGTGTTTGTGTGTGTGGAGCTGCATGAGTATATAAGAGAGCTGTTGGTGTATGTAAGAAAGCTGTGTACAAGTATGTAGCAAAACAGTGCGTGTATGTAACAGAGGTGTGAGTGCATACTTCAAAGCTGTAGAAAAGCTATATGTGTTAGAACTGTGTTTGTGTATGGAGGAGAGTTGTGTGTGTATTTCGGAAAATTGCGTGTGTGATAGTAGTAGAGTTGTGTGTATGCAGGAGAGATGTGTGTATGTAGGAAAGAGGGTGGAAACTTATCAATGCTATAGGACCTATGCAAGAACCTAACATGATCAAATTTGACTCATGACAATACAGCTTTAAAAAATGCATTGGCAGCAATTGTACCGATCATCTACTTTCAATTAATTATCAGTAAATTGGTGAAAGTACACCTATTAAAAAAAAAATAACAGCCTCCTCCATATCCCCTCTAGCTGTCCTGTCCATCACCAAGATAGGTGCGTTTTCTGCCATTTTAGGTAGAAGTAATGTTCAACCAGTTTGCTTCTAATTTAGACAAAGTAGTAGGAAAGTTTATCAAACAAACTCTACATATGAGCTCTATCTATTTTACAATACGTGTAATATGTATTCACAAAATGTCCATTTTCTATATGTGTGAACTTCACATCTTTTTTTTTTTTAGTAAGTTTTAGTGCATGATGAGGTGGTGTTTACCTATAGGATCCACCATCTCTTGGACTGGGCACCATTGATGGTATTTATTGGGCCCCACGTTCTTAAGTAAATCTCAATATTGCTTCAAAAAGGTAGCTATGCATATACAGTTTACAGACAGAATGTTAACATATTAAGCAAGAGTGTGACAACTTATCAGTGCTAAATGTGCCATAAAAAAACCCAGCATGTAAAATTCTTAGCTTTGACAAATGACAACATATCTGGCAAAATGCATTGTAAACCAAATGTAATTTTTAGCTGCAGTAAATTTTAGACAATCAAAATGATGTTAAAATGTGTGTGTTTCTTACAGTCTAGAGGCTGCTTATTCTGATGGAGGAAAACACTGACAGCATCCTTCATGATCACTGAAAGAACTGTTCTCCTTTCTCCTGCCCCACACTGATCTATCTGATCGGTGCAGTGCAGGGGAGAAAGTCACCAGGACTTGCACGGATGTTGCGCATCCTGTGTAGCTGAAAAAACTTCTGCAAGACTAGCCCTTGGACCTCTTTATGAAAAGAAGAACGACACTCCTGATATGTGAGGTGGCATGGATAGGGTCCCAATCAAACAAAGTTGTTGATTAGCCATTGAACCTTTCAGGTCATGTGATCAGTCACATTCCTGGAAGGAATTTCAAGATGTGGTAATGTATACGATGGATGAGTGTACATATATATATATATATATATAAGTGTTTGTGTGTGTGGAGCTGCATGAGTATATAAGAGAGCTGTTGGTGTATGTAAGAAAGCTGTGTACAAGTATGTAGCAAAACAGTGCGTGTATGTAACAGAGGTGTGAGTGCATACTTCAAAGCTGTAGAAAAGCTATATGTGTTAGAACTGTGTTTGTGTATGGAGGAGAGTTGTGTGTGTATTTCGGAAAATTGCGTGTGTGATAGTAGTAGAGTTGTGTGTATGCAGGAGAGATGTGTGTATGTAGGAAAGAGGGTGGAAACTTATCAATGCTATAGGACCTATGCAAGAACCTAACATGATCAAATTTGACTCATGACAATACAGCTTTAAAAAATGCATTGGCAGCAATTGTACCGATCATCTACTTTCAATTAATTATCAGTAAATTGGTGAAAGTACACCTATTAAAAAAAAAATAACAGCCTCCTCCATATCCCCTCTAGCTGTCCTGTCCATCACCAAGATAGGTGCGTTTTCTGCCATTTTAGGTAGAAGTAATGTTCAACCAGTTTGCTTCTAATTTAGACAAAGTAGTAGGAAAGTTTATCAAACAAACTCTACATATGAGCTCTATCTATTTTACAATACGTGTAATATGTATTCACAAAATGTCCATTTTCTATATGTGTGAACTTCACATCTTTTTTTTTTTTAGTAAGTTTTAGTGCATGATGAGGTGGTGTTTACCTATAGGATCCACCATCTCTTGGACTGGGCACCATTGATGGTATTTATTGGGCCCCACGTTCTTAAGTAAATCTCAATATTGCTTCAAAAAGGTAGCTATGCATATACAGTTTACAGACAGAATGTTAACATATTAAGCAAGAGTGTGACAACTTATCAGTGCTAAATGTGCCATAAAAAAACCCAGCATGTAAAATTCTTAGCTTTGACAAATGACAACATATCTGGCAAAATGCATTGTAAACCAAATGTAATTTTTAGCTGCAGTAAATTTTAGACAATCAAAATGATGTTAAAATGTGTGTGTTTCTTACAGTCTAGAGGCTGCTTATTCTGATGGAGGAAAACACTGACAGCATCCTTCATGATCACTGAAAGAACTGTTCTCCTTTCTCCTGCCCCACACTGATCTATCTGATCGGTGCAGTGCAGGGGAGAAAGTCACCAGGACTTGCACGGATGTTGCGCATCCTGTGTAGCTGAAAAAACTTCTGCAAGACTAGCCCTTGGACCTCTTTATGAAAAGAAGAACGACACTCCTGATATGTGAGGTGGCATGGATAGGGTCCCAATCAAACAAAGTTGTTGATTAGCCATTGAACCTTTCAGGTCATGTGATCAGTCACATTCCTGGAAGGAATTTCAAGATGTGGTAATGTATACGATGGATGAGTGTACATATATATATATATATATATATATATATAAGTGTTCGTGTGTGTGGAGCTGCATGAGTATATAAGAGAGCTGTTGGTGTATGTAAGAAAGCTGTGTACAAGTATGTAGCAAAACAGTGCGTGTATGTAACAGAGGTGTGAGTGCATACTTCAAAGCTGTAGAAAAGCTATATGTGTTAGAACTGTGTTTGTGTATGGAGGAGAGTTGTGTGTGTATTTCGGAAAATTGCGTGTGTGATAGTAGTAGAGTTGTGTGTATGCAGGAGAGATGTGTGTATGTAGGAAAGAGGGTGGAAACTTATCAATGCTATAGGACCTATGCAAGAACCTAACATGATCAAATTTGACTCATGACAATACAGCTTTAAAAAATGCATTGGCAGCAATTGTACCGATCATCTACTTTCAATTAATTATCAGTAAATTGGTGAAAGTACACCTATTAAAAAAAAAATAACAGCCTCCTCCATATCCCCTCTAGCTGTCCTGTCCATCACCAAGATAGGTGCGTTTTCTGCCATTTTAGGTAGAAGTAATGTTCAACCAATTTGCTTCTAATTTAGACAAAGTAGTAGGAAAGTTTATCAAACAAACTCTACATATGAGCTCTATCTATTTTACAATACGTGTAATATGTATTCACAAAATGTCCATTTTCTATATGTGTGAACTTCACATCTTTTTTTTTTTTAGTAAGTTTTAGTGCATGATGAGGTGGTGTTTACCTATAGGATCCACCATCTCTTGGACTGGGCACCATTGATGGTATTTATTGGGCCCCACGTTCTTAAGTAAATCTCAATATTGCTTCAAAAAGGTAGCTATGCATATACAGTTTACAGACAGAATGTTAACATATTAAGCAAGAGTGTGACAACTTATCAGTGCTAAATGTGCCATAAAAAAACCCAGCATGTAAAATTCTTAGCTTTGACAAGTGACAACATATCTGGCAAAATGCATTGTAAACCAAATGTAATTTTTAGCTGCAGTAAATTTTAGACAATCAAAATGATGTTAAAATGTGTGTGTTTCTTACAGTCTAGAGGCTGCTTATTCTGATGGAGGAAAACACTGACAGCATCCTTCATGATCACTGAAAGAACTGTTCTCCTTTCTCCTGCCCCACACTGATCTATCTGATCGGTGCAGTGCAGGGGAGAAAGTCACCAGGACTTGCACGGATGTTGCGCATCCTGTGTAGCTGAAAAAACTTCTGCAAGACTAGCCCTTGGACCTCTTTATGAAAAGAAGAACGACACTCCTGATATGTGAGGTGGCATGGATAGGGTCCCAATCAAACAAAGTTGTTGATTAGCCATTGAACCTTTCAGGTCATGTGATCAGTCACATTCCTGGAAGGAATTTCAAGATGTGGTAATGTATACGATGGATGAGTGTACATATATATATATATATATATATATATAAGTGTTTGTGTGTGTGGAGCTGCATGAGTATATAAGAGAGCTGTTGGTGTATGTAAGAAAGCTGTGTACAAGTATGTAGCAAAACAGTGCGTGTATGTAACAGAGGTGTGAGTGCATACTTCAAAGCTGTAGAAAAGCTATATGTGTTAGAACTGTGTTTGTGTATGGAGGAGAGTTGTGTGTGTATTTCGGAAAATTGCGTGTGTGATAGTAGTAGAGTTGTGTGTATGCAGGAGAGATGTGTGTATGTAGGAAAGAGGGTGGAAACTTATCAATGCTATAGGACCTATGCAAGAACCTAACATGATCAAATTTGACTCATGACAATACAGCTTTAAAAAATGCATTGGCAGCAATTGTACCGATCATCTACTTTCAATGAATTATCAGCAAATTGGTGATAGTACACCTATTAAAAAAAAAATAACAGCCTCCTCCATATCCCCTCTAGCTGTCCTGTCCATCACCAAGATAGGTGCGTTTTCTGCCATTTTAGGTAGAAGTAATGTTCAACCAATTTGCTTCTAATTTAGACAAAGTAGTAGGAAAGTTTATCAAACAAACTCTACATATGAGCTCTATCTATTTTACAATACGTGTAATATGTATTCACAAAATGTCCATTTTCTATATGTGTGAACTTCACATCTTTTTTTTTTTTAGTAAGTTTTAGTGCATGATGAGGTGGTGTTTACCTATAGGATCCACCATCTCTTGGACTGGGCACCATTGATGGTATTTATTGGGCCCCACGTTCTTAAGTAAATCTCAATATTGCTTCAAAAAGGTAGCTATGCATATACAGTTTACAGACAGAATGTTAACATATTAAGCAAGAGTGTGACAACTTATCAGTGCTAAATGTGCCGTAAAAAAACCCAGCATGTAAAATTCTTAGCTTTGACAAGTGACAACATATCTGGCAAAATGCATTGTAAACCAAATGTAATTTTTAGCTGCAGTAAATTTTAGACAATCAAAATGATGTTAAAATGTGTGCGTTTCTTACAGTCTAGAGGCTGCTTATTCTGATGGAGGAAAACACTGACCTTCATGATCACTGAAAGAACTGTTCTCCTTTCTCCTGCCCTACACTGATCTATCTGATCGGTGCAGTGCAGGGGAGAAAGTCACCAGGACTTACACGGATGTTGCGCATCCTGTGTAGCTGAAAAAACTTCTGCAAGACTAGCCCTTGGACCTCTTTATGAAAAGAAGAACGACACTCCTGATATGTGAGGTGGCATGGATAGGGTCCCAATCAAACAAAGTTGTTGATTAGCCATTGAACCTTTCAGGTCATGTGATCAGTCACATTCCTGGAAGGAATTTCAAGATGTGGTAATGTATACGATGGATGAGTGTACATATATATATATATATATATATATATATAAGTGTTTGTGTGTGTGGAGCTGCATGAGTATATAAGAGAGCTGTTGGTGTATGTAAGAAAGCTGTGTACAAGTATGTAGCAAAACAGTGCGTGTATGTAACAGAGGTGTGAGTGCATACTTCAAAGCTGTAGAAAAGCTATATGTGTTAGAACTGTGTTTGTGTATGGAGGAGAGTTGTGTGTGTATTTCGGAAAATTGCGTGTGTGATAGTAGTAGAGTTGTGTGTATGCAGGAGAGATGTGTGTATGTAGGAAAGAGGGTGGAAACTTATCAATGCTATAGGACCTATGCAAGAACCTAACATGATCAAATTTGACTCATGACAATACAGCTTTAAAAAATGCATTGGCAGCAATTGTACCGATCATCTACTTTCAATGAATTATCAGCAAATTGGTGAAAGTACACCTATTAAAAAAAAAATAACAGCCTCCTCCATATCCCCTCTAGCTGTCCTGTCCATCACCAAGATAGGTGCGTTTTCTGCCATTTTAGGTAGAAGTAATGTTCAACCAATTTGCTTCTAATTTAGACAAAGTAGTAGGAAAGTTTATCAAACAAACTCTACATATGAGCTCTATCTATTTTACAATACGTGTAATATGTATTCACAAAATGTCCATTTTCTATATGTGTGAACTTCATATCTTTTTTTTTTTTAGTAAGTTTTAGTGCATGATGAGGTGGTGTTTACCTATAGGATCCACCATCTCTTGGACTGGGCACCATTGATGGTATTTATTGGGCCCCACGTTCTTAAGTAAATCTCAATATTGCTTCAAAAAGGTAGCTATGCATATACAGTTTACAGACAGAATGTTAACATATTAAGCAAGAGTGTGACAACTTATCAGTGCTAAATGTGCCATAAAAAAACCCAGCATGTAAAATTCTTAGCTTTGACAAGTGACAACATATCTGGCAAAATGCATTGTAAACCAAATGTAATTTTTAGCTGCAGTAAATTTTAGACAATCAAAATGATGCTAAAATGTGTGTGTTTCTTACAGTCTAGAGGCTGCTTATTCTGATGGAGGAAAACACTGACAGCATCCTTCATGATCACTGAAAGAACTGTTCTCCTTTCTCCTGCCCTACACTGATCTATCTGATCGGTGCAGTGCAGGGGAGAAAGTCACCAGGACTTACACGGATGTTGCGCATCCTGTGTAGCTGAAAAAACTTCTGCAAGACTAGCCCTTGGACCTCTTTATGAAAAGAAGAACGACACTCCTGATATGTGAGGTGGCATGGATAGGGTCCCAATCAAACAAAGTTGTTGATTAGCCATTGAACCTTTCAGGTCATGTGATCAGTCACATTCCTGGAAGGAATTTCAAGATGTGGTAATGTATACGATGGATGAGTGTACATATATATATATATATATATATATATATATATAAGTGTTTGTGTGTGTGGAGCTGCATGAGTATATAAGAGAGCTGTTGGTGTATGTAAGAAAGCTGTGTACAAGTATGTAGCAAAACAGTGCGTGTATGTAACAGAGGTGTGAGTGCATACTTCAAAGCTGTAGAAAAGCTATATGTGTTAGAACTGTGTTTGTGTATGGAGGAGAGTTGTGTGTGTATTTCGGAAAATTGCGTGTGTGATAGTAGTAGAGTTGTGTGTATGCAGGAGAGATGTGTGTATGTAGGAAAGAGGGTGGAAACTTATCAATGCTATAGGACCTATGCAAGAACCTAACATGATCAAATTTGACTCATGACAATACAGCTTTAAAAAATGCATTGGCAGCAATTGTACCGATCATCTACTTTCAATGAATTATCAGCAAATTGGTGAAAGTACACCTATTAAAAAAAAAATAACAGCCTCCTCCATATCCCCTCTAGCTGTCCTGTCCATCACCAAGATAGGTGCGTTTTCTGCCATTTTAGGTAGAAGTAATGTTCAACCAATTTGCTTCTAATTTAGACAAAGTAGTAGGAAAGTTTATCAAACAAACTCTACATATGAGCTCTATCTATTTTACAATACGTGTAATATGTATTCACAAAATGTCCATTTTCTATATGTGTGAACTTCATATCTTTTTTTTTTTTAGTAAGTTTTAGTGCATGATGAGGTGGTGTTTACCTATAGGATCCACCATCTCTTGGACTGGGCACCATTGATGGTATTTATTGGGCCCCACGTTCTTAAGTAAATCTCAATATTGCTTCAAAAAGGTAGCTATGCATATACAGTTTACAGACAGAATGTTAACATATTAAGCAAGAGTGTGACAACTTATCAGTGCTAAATGTGCCATAAAAAAACCCAGCATGTAAAATTCTTAGCTTTGACAAGTGACAACATATCTGGCAAAATGCATTGTAAACCAAATGTAATTTTTAGCTGCAGTAAATTTTAGACAATCAAAATGATGCTAAAATGTGTGTGTTTCTTACAGTCTAGAGGCTGCTTATTCTGATGGAGGAAAACACTGACAGCATCCTTCATGATCACTGAAAGAACTGTTCTCCTTTCTCCTGCCCCACACTGATCTATCTGATCGGTGCAGTGCAGGGGAGAAAGTCACCAGGACTTGCACGGATGTTGCGCATCCTGTGTAGCTGAAAAAACTTCTGCAAGACTAGCCCTTGGACCTCTTTATGAAAAGAAGAACGACACTCCTGATATGTGAGGTGGCATGGATAGGGTCCCAATCAAACAAAGTTGTTGATTAGCCATTGAACCTTTCAGGTCATGTGATCAGTCACATTCCTGGAAGGAATTTCAAGATGTGGTAATGTATACGATGGATGAGTGTACATATATATATATATATATATATATATATAAGTGTTTGTGTGTGTGGAGCTGCATGAGTATATAAGAGAGCTGTTGGTGTATGTAAGAAAGCTGTGTACAAGTATGTAGCAAAACAGTGCGTGTATGTAACAGAGGTGTGAGTGCATACTTCAAAGCTGTAGAAAAGCTATATGTGTTAGAACTGTGTTTGTGTATGGAGGAGAGTTGTGTGTGTATTTCGGAAAATTGCGTGTGTGATAGTAGTAGAGTTGTGTGTATGCAGGAGAGATGTGTGTATGTAGGAAAGAGGGTGGAAACTTATCAATGCTATAGGACCTATGCAAGAACCTAACATGATCAAATTTGACTCATGACAATACAGCTTTAAAAAATGCATTGGCAGCAATTGTACCGATCATCTACTTTCAATGAATTATCAGCAAATTGGTGAAAGTACACCTATTAAAAAAAAAATAACAGCCTCCTCCATATCCCCTCTAGCTGTCCTGTCCATCACCAAGATAGGTGCGTTTTCTGCCATTTTAGGTAGAAGTAATGTTCAACCAATTTGCTTCTAATTTAGACAAAGTAGTAGGAAAGTTTATCAAACAAACTCTACATATGAGCTCTATCTATTTTACAATACGTGTAATATGTATTCACAAAATGTCCATTTTCTATATGTGTGAACTTCATATCTTTTTTTTTTTTAGTAAGTTTTAGTGCATGATGAGGTGGTGTTTACCTATAGGATCCACCATCTCTTGGACTGGGCACCATTGATGGTATTTATTGGGCCCCACGTTCTTAAGTAAATCTCAATATTGCTTCAAAAAGGTAGCTATGCATATACAGTTTACAGACAGAATGTTAACATATTAAGCAAGAGTGTGACAACTTATCAGTGCTAAATGTGCCATAAAAAAACCCAGCATGTAAAATTCTTAGCTTTGACAAGTGACAACATATCTGGCAAAATGCATTGTAAACCAAATGTAATTTTTAGCTGCAGTAAATTTTAGACAATCAAAATGATGCTAAAATGTGTGTGTTTCTTACAGTCTAGAGGCTGCTTATTCTGATGGAGGAAAACACTGACAGCATCCTTCATGATCACTGAAAGAACTGTTCTCCTTTCTCCTGCCCCACACTGATCTATCTGATCGGTGCAGTGCAGGGGAGAAAGTCACCAGGACTTGCACGGATGTTGCGCATCCTGTGTAGCTGAAAAAACTTCTGCAAGACTAGCCCTTGGACCTCTTTATGAAAAGAAGAACGACACTCCTGATATGTGAGGTGGCATGGATAGGGTCCCAATCAAACAAAGTTGTTGATTAGCCATTGAACCTTTCAGGTCATGTGATCAGTCACATTCCTGGAAGGAATTTCAAGATGTGGTAATGTATACGATGGATGAGTGTACATATATATATATATATATATATATATATATATAAGTGTTTGTGTGTGTGGAGCTGCATGAGTATATAAGAGAGCTGTTGGTGTATGTAAGAAAGCTGTGTACAAGTATGTAGCAAAACAGTGCGTGTATGTAACAGAGGTGTGAGTGCATACTTCAAAGCTGTAGAAAAGCTATATGTGTTAGAACTGTGTTTGTGTATGGAGGAGAGTTGTGTGTGTATTTTGGAAAATTGCGTGTGTGATAGTAGTAGAGTTGTGTGTATGCAGGAGAGATGTGTGTATGTAGGAAAGAGGGTGGAAACTTATCAATGCTATAGGACCTATGCAAGAACCTAACATGATCAAATTTGACTCATGACAATACAGCTTTAAAAAATGCATTGGCAGCAATTGTACCGATCATCTACTTTCAATGAATTATCAGCAAATTGGTGATAGTACACCTATTAAAAAAAAAATAACAGCCTCCTCCATATCCCCTCTAGCTGTCCTGTCCATCACCAAGATAGGTGCGTTTTCTGCCATTTTAGGTAGAAGTAATGTTCAACCAATTTGCTTCTAATTTAGACAAAGTAGTAGGAAAGTTTATCAAACAAACTCTACATATGAGCTCTATCTATTTTACAATACGTGTAATATGTATTCACAAAATGTCCATTTTCTATATGTGTGAACTTCACATCTTTTTTTTTTTTAGTAAGTTTTAGTGCATGATGAGGTGGTGTTTACCTATAGGATCCACCATCTCTTGGACTGGGCACCATTGATGGTATTTATTGGGCCCCACGTTCTTAAGTAAATCTCAATATTGCTTCAAAAAGGTAGCTATGCATATACAGTTTACAGACAGAATGTTAACATATTAAGCAAGAGTGTGACAACTTATCAGTGCTAAATGTGCCGTAAAAAAACCCAGCATGTAAAATTCTTAGCTTTGACAAGTGACAACATATCTGGCAAAATGCATTGTAAACCAAATGTAATTTTTAGCTGCAGTAAATTTTAGACAATCAAAATGATGTTAAAATGTGTGCGTTTCTTACAGTCTAGAGGCTGCTTATTCTGATGGAGGAAAACACTGACAGCATCCTTCATGATCACTGAAAGAACTGTTCTCCTTTCTCCTGCCCTACACTGATCTATCTGATCGGTGCAGTGCAGGGGAGAAAGTCACCAGGACTTACACGGATGTTGCGCATCCTGTGTAGCTGAAAAAACTTCTGCAAGACTAGCCCTTGGACCTCTTTATGAAAAGAAGAACGACACTCCTGATATGTGAGGTGGCATGGATAGGGTCCCAATCAAACAAAGTTGTTGATTAGCCATTGAACCTTTCAGGTCATGTGATCAGTCACATTCCTGGAAGGAATTTCAAGATGTGGTAATGTATACGATGGATGAGTGTACATATATATATATATATATATATATATAAGTGTTTGTGTGTGTGGAGCTGCATGAGTATATAAGAGAGCTGTTGGTGTATGTAAGAAAGCTGTGTACAAGTATGTAGCAAAACAGTGCGTGTATGTAACAGAGGTGTGAGTGCATACTTCAAAGCTGTAGAAAAGCTATATGTGTTAGAACTGTGTTTGTGTATGGAGGAGAGTTGTGTGTGTATTTCGGAAAATTGCGTGTGTGATAGTAGTAGAGTTGTGTGTATGCAGGAGAGATGTGTGTATGTAGGAAAGAGGGTGGAAACTTATCAATGCTATAGGACCTATGCAAGAACCTAACATGATCAAATTTGACTCATGACAATACAGCTTTAAAAAATGCATTGGCAGCAATTGTACCGATCATCTACTTTCAATGAATTATCAGCAAATTGGTGAAAGTACACCTATTAAAAAAAAAATAACAGCCTCCTCCATATCCCCTCTAGCTGTCCTGTCCATCACCAAGATAGGTGCGTTTTCTGCCATTTTAGGTAGAAGTAATGTTCAACCAATTTGCTTCTAATTTAGACAAAGTAGTAGGAAAGTTTATCAAACAAACTCTACATATGAGCTCTATCTATTTTACAATACGTGTAATATGTATTCACAAAATGTCCATTTTCTATATGTGTGAACTTCATATCTTTTTTTTTTTTAGTAAGTTTTAGTGCATGATGAGGTGGTGTTTACCTATAGGATCCACCATCTCTTGGACTGGGCACCATTGATGGTATTTATTGGGCCCCACGTTCTTAAGTAAATCTCAATATTGCTTCAAAAAGGTAGCTATGCATATACAGTTTACAGACAGAATGTTAACATATTAAGCAAGAGTGTGACAACTTATCAGTGCTAAATGTGCCATAAAAAAACCCAGCATGTAAAATTCTTAGCTTTGACAAGTGACAACATATCTGGCAAAATGCATTGTAAACCAAATGTAATTTTTAGCTGCAGTAAATTTTAGACAATCAAAATGATGCTAAAATGTGTGTGTTTCTTACAGTCTAGAGGCTGCTTATTCTGATGGAGGAAAACACTGACAGCATCCTTCATGATCACTGAAAGAACTGTTCTCCTTTCTCCTGCCCCACACTGATCTATCTGATCGGTGCAGTGCAGGGGAGAAAGTCACCAGGACTTGCACGGATGTTGCGCATCCTGTGTAGCTGAAAAAACTTCTGCAAGACTAGCCCTTGGACCTCTTTATGAAAAGAAGAACGACACTCCTGATATGTGAGGTGGCATGGATAGGGTCCCAATCAAACAAAGTTGTTGATTAGCCATTGAACCTTTCAGGTCATGTGATCAGTCACATTCCTGGAAGGAATTTCAAGATGTGGTAATGTATACGATGGATGAGTGTACATATATATATATATATATATATAAGTGTTTGTGTGTGTGGAGCTGCATGAGTATATAAGAGAGCTGTTGGTGTATGTAAGAAAGCTGTGTACAAGTATGTAGCAAAACAGTGCGTGTATGTAACAGAGGTGTGAGTGCATACTTCAAAGCTGTAGAAAAGCTATATGTGTTAGAACTGTGTTTGTGTATGGAGGAGAGTTGTGTGTGTATTTTGGAAAATTGCGTGTGTGATAGTAGTAGAGTTGTGTGTATGCAGGAGAGATGTGTGTATGTAGGAAAGAGGGTGGAAACTTATCAATGCTATAGGACCTATGCAAGAACCTAACATGATCAAATTTGACTCATGACAATACAGCTTTAAAAAATGCATTGGCAGCAATTGTA
This sequence comes from Phyllobates terribilis, assembly GCF_046119375.1. Lineage (NCBI taxonomy): Eukaryota > Metazoa > Chordata > Amphibia > Anura > Dendrobatidae > Phyllobates > Phyllobates terribilis. Next base: position 168,923 of record NW_027364306.1, read on the forward strand.
CCGATCATCTACTTTCAATGAATTATCAGCAAATTGGTGAAAGTACACCTATTAAAAAAAAAATAACAGCCTCCTCCATATCCCCTCTAGCTGTCCTGTCCATCACCAAGATAGGTGCGTTTTCTGCCATTTTAGGTAGAAGTAATGTTCAACCAATTTGCTTCTAATTTAGACAAAGTAGTAGGAAAGTTTATCAAACAAACTCTACATATGAGCTCTATCTATTTTACAATACGTGTAATATGTATTCACAAAATGTCCATTTTCTATATGTGTGAACTTCACATCTTTTTTTTTTTAGTAAGTTTTAGTGCATGATGAGGTGGTGTTTACCTATAGGATCCACCATCTCTTGGACTGGGCACCATTGATGGTATTTATTGGGCCCCACGTTCTTAAGTAAATCTCAATATTGCTTCAAAAAGGTAGCTATGCATATACAGTTTACAGACAGAATGTTAACATATTAAGCAAGAGTGTGACAACTTATCAGTGCTAAATGTGCCATAAAAAAACCCAGCATGTAAAATTCTTAGCTTTGACAAGTGACAACATATCTGGCAAAATGCATTGTAAACCAAATGTAATTTTTAGCTGCAGTAAATTTTAGACAATCAAAATGATGCTAAAATGTGTGTGTTTCTTACAGTCTAGAGGCTGCTTATTCTGATGGAGGAAAACACTGACAGCATCCTTCATGATCACTGAAAGAACTGTTCTCCTTTCTCCTGCCCCACACTGATCTATCTGATCGGTGCAGTGCAGGGGAGAAAGTCACCAGGACTTGCACGGATGTTGCGCATCCTGTGTAGCTGAAAAAACTTCTGCAAGACTAGCCCTTGGACCTCTTTATGAAAAGAAGAACGACACTCCTGATATGTGAGGTGGCATGGATAGGGTCCCAATCAAACAAAGTTGTTGATTAGCCATTGAACCTTTCAGGTCATGTGATCAGTCACATTCCTGGAAGGAATTTCAAGATGTGGTAATGTATACGATGGATGAGTGTACATATATATATATATATATATAAGTGTTTGTGTGTGTGGAGCTGCATGAGTATATAAGAGAGCTGTTGGTGTATGTAAGAAAGCTGTGTACAAGTATGTAGCAAAACAGTGCGTGTATGTAACAGAGGTGTGAGTGCATACTTCAAAGCTGTAGAAAAGCTATATGTGTTAGAACTGTGTTTGTGTATGGAGGAGAGTTGTGTGTGTATTTTGGAAAATTGCGTGTGTGATAGTAGTAGAGTTGTGTGTATGCAGGAGAGATGTGTGTATGTAGGAAAGAGGGTGGAAACTTATCAATGCTATAGGACCTATGCAAGAACCTAACATGATCAAATTTGACTCATGACAATACAGCTTTAAAAAATGCATTGGCAGCAATTGTACCGATCATCTACTTTCAATGAATTATCAGCAAATTGGTGAAAGTACACCTATTAAAAAAAAAATAACAGCCTCCTCCATATCCCCTCTAGCTGTCCTGTCCATCACCAAGATAGGTGCGTTTTCTGCCATTTTAGGTAGAAGTAATGTTCAACCAATTTGCTTCTAATTTAGACAAAGTAGTAGGAAAGTTTATCAAACAAACTCTACATATGAGCTCTATCTATTTTACAATACGTGTAATATGTATTCACAAAATGTCCATTTTCTATATGTGTGAACTTCACATCTTTTTTTTTTTTAGTAAGTTTTAGTGCATGATGAGGTGGTGTTTACCTATAGGATCCACCATCTCTTGGACTGGGCACCATTGATGGTATTTATTGGGCCCCACGTTCTTAAGTAAATCTCAATATTGCTTCAAAAAGGTAGCTATGCATATACAGTTTACAGACAGAATGTTAACATATTAAGCAAGAGTGTGACAACTTATCAGTGCTAAATGTGCCATAAAAAAACCCAGCATGTAAAATTCTTAGCTTTGACAAGTGACAACATATCTGGCAAAATGCATTGTAAACCAAATGTAATTTTTAGCTGCAGTAAATTTTAGACAATCAAAATGATGCTAAAATGTGTGTGTTTCTTACAGTCTAGAGGCTGCTTATTCTGATGGAGGAAAACACTGACAGCATCCTTCATGATCACTGAAAGAACTGTTCTCCTTTCTCCTGCCCCACACTGATCTATCTGATCGGTGCAGTGCAGGGGAGAAAGTCACCAGGACTTGCACGGATGTTGCGCATCCTGTGTAGCTGAAAAAACTTCTGCAAGACTAGCCCTTGGACCTCTTTATGAAAAGAAGAACGACACTCCTGATATGTGAGGTGGCATGGATAGGGTCCCAATCAAACAAAATTGTTGATTAGCCATTGAACCTTTCAGGTCATGTGATCAGTCACATTCCTGGAAGGAATTTCAAGATGTGGTAATGTATACGATGGATGAGTGTACATATATATATATATATATATATATATATATAAGTGTTTGTGTGTGTGGAGCTGCATGAGTATATAAGAGAGCTGTTGGTGTATGTAAGAAAGCTGTGTACAAGTATGTAGCAAAACAGTGCGTGTATGTAACAGAGGTGTGAGTGCATACTTCAAAGCTGTAGAAAAGCTATATGTGTTAGAACTGTGTTTGTGTATGGAGGAGAGTTGTGTGTGTATTTTGGAAAATTGCGTGTGTGATAGTAGTAGAGTTGTGTGTATGCAGGAGAGATGTGTGTATGTAGGAAAGAGGGTGGAAACTTATCAATGCTATAGGACCTATGCAAGAACCTAACATGATCAAATTTGACTCATGACAATACAGCTTTAAAAAATGCATTGGCAGCAATTGTACCGATCATCTACTTTCAATGAATTATCAGCAAATTGGTGAAAGTACACCTATTAAAAAAAAAATAACAGCCTCCTCCATATCCCCTCTAGCTGTCCTGTCCATCACCAAGATAGGTGCGTTTTCTGCCATTTTAGGTAGAAGTAATGTTCAACCAATTTGCTTCTAATTTAGACAAAGTAGTAGGAAAGTTTATCAAACAAACTCTACATATGAGCTCTATCTATTTTACAATACGTGTAATATGTATTCACAAAATGTCCATTTTCTATATGTGTGAACTTCACATCTTTTTTTTTTTTAGTAAGTTTTAGTGCATGATGAGGTGGTGTTTACCTATAGGATCCACCATCTCTTGGACTGGGCACCATTGATGGTATTTATTGGGCCCCACGTTCTTAAGTAAATCTCAATATTGCTTCAAAAAGGTAGCTATGCATATACAGTTTACAGACAGAATGTTAACATATTAAGCAAGAGTGTGACAACTTATCAGTGCTAAATGTGCCATAAAAAAACCCAGCATGTAAAATTCTTAGCTTTGACAAGTGACAACATATCTGGCAAAATGCATTGTAAACCAAATGTAATTTTTAGCTGCAGTAAATTTTAGACAATCAAAATGATGTTAAAATGTGTGTGTTTCTTACAGTCTAGAGGCTGCTTATTCTGATGGAGGAAAACACTGACAGCATCCTTCATGATCACTGAAAGAACTGTTCTCCTTTCTCCTGCCCCACACTGATCTATCTGATCGGTGCAGTGCAGGGGAGAAAGTCACCAGGACTTGCACGGATGTTGCGCATCCTGTGTAGCTGAAAAAACTTCTGCAAGACTAGCCCTTGGACCTCTTTATGAAAAGAAGAACGACACTCCTGATATGTGAGGTGGCATGGATAGGGTCCCAATCAAACAAAGTTGTTGATTAGCCATTGAACCTTTCAGGTCATGTGATCAGTCACATTCCTGGAAGGAATTTCATGATGTTGTAGGAGAGCTGGGTGGTTATATTAGAAAACTGTGTGTATATATGTAGCAGAGCTGTGTATGCATATATAGCAGAGCTTGTTGTGCATGTCCTGTGGATGCAGAAGTGATGTGTTTTTGTGCATTGTAGTGAATGCATATAATTTGCCTGCTTTAAAGCTGTATGAGTATAATACACATGCTGCAGAGAAACATTAATATTAGATCTCTAACTACTCTATTGTACCCTAAAGCATTAAAATTAGTGTAATTGACTTCTCCACATATCTACACCTCCAGGAAATTTGTAATTAGTTGGAAAAGTGTTTTTCCTAATTTTTTACTATGTAGTCCTCCTGAGTTTTTTATAGAAAGCATTAAAGTGAAAAATATGATAATTTATGCTAAGTATTAGGAAAATGTTGAAATTACACCTATCAAAAAAACAGCCTCCTCAATTTCCCTTAAAGCTGCCCTATCCATCTCCATGAGTAGCGGGAGTATATATCATTCAAACTCTACATGTGAAGTTCACCTATTTTTCAATATTTGAAATTTGTATTCACAACACTTTAGTTTTTTATATGTCTGAAGTATACGGCTATGTGCCCACGATGTAGATATGCTCAGGATATTTTCCTGAGCGTTTCTGCATCTCCCTGGCAGAAAAAACGCATGTGGATTGTACATGCGGATTGTACATGCGTTTTTCCTGCCAGGGACATGCGGATGTGAAGCGTTCTTCACATGCATTTCCGCATGTGGGTTGACAAGCGCTTTCCAAGCGATTTTAGCATCACTTGGAAAGTGCTTGTGAACTTGGTCACACTATATAAATCCATGCAAACAGCATGGATTTATATAGTGTGACCCCCAAAGAATGTGAAAACATAAAAAAAATAAATCTATACTCACCTTCCGATGGCCCCCGCAGTCTTGCTACGCTCCGTCCTGGCTGCCGGCAACTCTCGGTGCACTGTACTGAAGGACCTGCTGTCACATGACTATGACGTCAGCGCAGATCCTACAGTTCACCGCGAGATGGCGGCAAAGGAGGACGAGCGCTGCGGGGGCCGCCAGAAGGTAAATATGATATTTATTTTTTATTTTATTTTTTTTTCACAGGTTCTATGGTACCTGGGTCCAGAGGAGAGTCTCCTGTCCTCCACACCCGGGTACCATCCACACATTTCATCTGTAGATGCGCCTTCCATGCGTTCCAGTGATGCGTAATCCATGCGTTCCAATGCAAGTCAATGGCGGCGAAAACGCAGCGTTTCCGCAAAATTAATGGACATGCTGCGTTTTTTTCCGCAATGATAATCCGCAGCGGAAATTTCCGCAGCATGTGCGCAGCACATGCGGATTATCATTGGGGAGCATGGCTGGCCTTCTACCATGCATTTTTTAAGCATTTCTGCAGCGTTTTTGCCGCTGCGGAAACGATTAAAAAACGTATCGTGGGCACATAGCCTACTACGTGTTTTGATAATCAGGTATTAGTACATAATGACGTGGTATTAGCTTATAGGACCCATCCATCTCTTGGATTGGGTGTCATTAACGGTACTTTTTAGGCCACAGGTACCTAATCATGTCTCAATATTATTTGGCCACAGGTACCTAGTCATGTCTTTATATCAGTGTTGTGAAACCAAAATCAAGAGTGAAACATAAACATAATCTATTATGAAAAGATCTGCACCTGTTTTGGGTTTTTCACCCACTCCTGATTTTGGCTTAGAAATACCGATGCCAAATCCAAGCCAAAATGTGTCTGTGTCCTTACAGTGTAAGTATCCAAAGCATGAAGAATGACAACTGTGTTTCAAAATGCGTGAGTTACAGCATCAGTTATCACAACCTCCCCCACCCCCTTGTCTCATAAATGTGTAACAGTGTTGGATGAAGCTTCGGGAGCTCTGCGATATTGATGTGAGCGCAGAAGATCAAGTCCTATGGAAAGGATTTATTCCTGTACCCACAGAATGGTGGCAGTAATATGGGATTGGGTTTACATGGTTTCTCCCACAGTTCCCACAGCTTCAGCCGTACAATAAACAGATATGATATGAGGCAACCTCTGCAATCCTGGTACTCAGCAGTACTTCGGTCATTGTTCTGGGGTCCTAGAAATTTATACTATAGGGAGCACAGTGGAGGGGAGAAACACTGACAGGAGAGACAAAGTCTGAATGTTGCTACCTACCTTTTGTAAACGTTTAGAACTTGATTATTGATACTTACCTGTGACTTTGTGATTGGCTTTTTGTGCAGAGTCTGAGATTATTCAATCATAATCTTCCATCTATGGCATGAAGAAAATGCTGGTCTTGTTTGGCATCTAAGGCGACACGTCTATTGGGAAGAAGACTTGTCTGCTCAAGTGATCGGCTGCAACTGGTGCATGTGGAGGATCCAGCTGTGTTATATAGGAGGAGGCTATGATGTCATAAGAGAAAAGAGAAGCCAATGAGGTCATAAGAGAGAAGCCGTTGATGTCATAAAATAGAATCTGATGATGTCATAAGAGAGAAAAGAGAAGCTGATGAGGTCATAAGAGAGAAGCCGATGATGTCATAAAATAGAATCTGATGATGTCATAAGAGAGAAGAGAATCCTAGTACTAGCATGGCAATATTTCCTACAGCAATTCATTATATAATCTGGAATAAATATTTATTTAGAGATATCTCCTTGTTAAACTTTTTCACCCCAAAAAACTCACTATGGCAATTTACTCCATAACTACTATTATTATTATTGACATGATAAAATGTATAAATATTTAAAGTGCTCATCCTGGCACTATTAATCAGAGCTCATTTTACCTGATGCAGTTACACTATACAGATAAATGAACATACACTGTATACTCTATACCTATATACTATATATACACAAACCTACCATGTATACTCTATGTGCAAATGCATGTACACTGTATATTGGATACTCTATATCTATATACACAAACCTACCATATATACTCTATATGCAAATGCATGTACACTGTATATTGGATACTGTATATCTATATATACAAACCTACCATATATACTCTATATGCAAATGCATGTACACTGTATATTGGATACTCTATATCTATATATACAAACCTACCATATATACTCTATATGCAAATGCATGTACACTGTATATTGGATACTGTATATCTATATACACAAACCTACCATATATACTCTATATGCAAATGCATGTACACTGTATATTGGATACTGTATATCTATGTACACAAACCTACCATATATACTCTATATGCAAATGCATGTACACTGTATATTGGATACTGTATATCTATATATACAAACCTACCATATATACTCTATATGCAAATGCATGTACACTGTATATTGGATACTGTATATCTATATATACAAACCTACCATATATACTCTATATGCAAATGCATGTACACTGTATATTGGATACTCTATATCTATGTACACAAACCTACCATGTATACTCTATATGCAAATGCATGTACACTGTATATTGGATACTGTATATCTATGTACACAAACCTACCATATATACTCTATATGCAAATGCATGTACACTGTATATTGGATACTGTATATCTATATACACAAACCTACCATATATACTCTATATGCAAATGCATGTACACTGTATATTGGATACTGTATATCTATGTACACAAACCTACCATATATACTCTATATGCAAATGCATGTACACTGTATATTGGATACTGTATATCTATATATACAAACCTACCATGTATACTCTATATGCAAATGCATGTACACTGTATATTGGATACTCTATATCTATATACACAAACCTACCATATATACTCTATATGCAAATGCATGTACACTGTATATTGGATACTGTATATCTATATACACAAACCTACCATATATACTCTATATGCAAATGCATGTACACTGTATATTGGATACTGTATATCTATATATACAAACCTACCATATATACTCTATGTGCAAATGCATGTACACTGTATATAGGATACTGTATATCTATATATACAAACCTACCATATATACTCTATATGCAAATGCATGTACACTGTATATTGGATACTCTATATCTATGTACACAAACCTACCATGTATACTCTATATGCAAATGCATGTACACTGTATATTGGATACTGTATATCTATATACACAAACCTACCATATATACTCTATATGCAAATGCATGTACACTGTATATTGGATACTCTATATCTATATACACAAACCTACCATATATACTCTATATGCAAATGCATGTACACTGTATATTGGATACTGTATATCTATATATACAAACCTACCATATATACTCTATATGCAAATGCATGTACACTGTATATTGGATACTCTATATCTATGTACACAAACCTACCATGTATACTCTATATGCAAATGCATGTACACTGTATATTGGATACTGTATATCTATATATACAAACCTACCATATATACTCTATATGCAAATGCATGTACACTGTATATTGGATACTCTATATCTATATACACAAACCTACCATATATACTCTATATGCAAATGCATGTACACTGTATATTGGATACTCTATATCTATGTACACAAACCTACCATATATACTCTATATGCAAATGCATGTACACTGTATATTGGATACTGTATATCTATATATACAAACCTACCATGTATACTCTATATGCAAATGCATGTACACTGTATATTGGATACTCTATATCTATATACACAAACCTACCATATATACTCTATATGCAAATGCATGTACACTGTATATTGGATACTGTATATCTATATATACAAACCTACCATATATACTCTATATGCAAATGCATGTACACTGTATATTGGATACTCTATATCTATATACACAAACCTACCATATATACTCTATATGCAAATGCATGTACACTGTATATTGGATACTGTATATCTATATACACAAACCTACCATATATACTCTATATGCAAATGCATGTACACTGTATATTGGATACTGTATATCTATATACACAAACCTACCATATATACTCTATATGCAAATGCATGTACACTGTATATTGGATACTGTATATCTATATACACAAACCTACCATATATACACTACATACTAATGTACATAGACTTTATATATGCTACACCTACATATCTGCATATTTTCACATCCACCTTATATACATTACACGCATATATACTCACTCTCATACACTGTATAAACACATTCACCTTATATATAAGTAAAAACATAGAACTGGATTATTGATATTTACCTGTGACTTTGTGATGAACTTTTTCTGCCGAGTCTGAGATTAGTCAATCACAATCTTCCATCAGTTACACGGAGAAAATGCTGGTCTTGTTTGGCATCTAAGGGGAAACATCCGCTGGGAAGAAGACTGCTCTGCTCAAGTGATCGGCTGCAACTGGTGCATGTGGAGGATCCAGCTGTGTTATATAGGAGGAGGCTATGATGTCATAAGAGAGAAAAGAGAAGCCAATGAGGTCATAAGAGAGAAGCCGTTGATGTCATAAAATAGAATCTGATGATGTCATAAGAGAGAAAAGAGAAGCTGATGAGGTCATAAGAGAGAAGCCGATGATGTCATAAAATAGAATCTGATGATGTCATAAGAGAGAAGAGAATCCTAGTACTAGCATGGCAATATTTCCTACAGCAATTCATTATATAATCTGGAATAAATATTTATTTAGCGATATCTCCTTGTTAAACTTTTTCACCCCAAAAAACTCACTATGGCAATTTACTCCATAACTACTATTATTATTATTGACATGATAAAATGTATAAATATTTAAAGTGCTCATCCTGGCACTATTAATCAGAGCTCATTTTACCTGATGCAGTTACACTATACAGATAAATGAACATACACTGTATACTCTATACCTATATACTATATATACACAAACCTACCATGTATACTCTATATGCAAATGCATGTACACTGTATATTGGATACTCTATATCTATATATACAAACCTACCATGTATACTCTATATGCAAATGCATGTACACTGTATATTGGATACTCTATATCTATATACACAAACCTACCATATATACTCTATATGCAAATGAATGTACACTGTATACTCTATACCTATATACTATATATACAAACCTACCATATATACTCTATATGCAAATGCATGTACACTGTATATTGGATACTGTATATCTATATACACAAACCTACCATATATACTCTATATGCAAATGAATGTACACTGTATACTCTATACCTATATACTATATATACAAACCTACCATATATACTCTATATGCAAATGCATGTACACTGTATATTGGATACTGTATATCTATATACACAAACCTACCATATATACACTACATACTAATGTACATAGACTTTATATATGCTACACCTACATATCTGCATATTTTCACATCCACCTTATATACATTACACGCATATATACTCACTCTCATACACTGTATAAACACATTCACCTTATATATAAGTAAAAACATAGAACTGGATTATTGATATTTACCTGTGACTTTGTGATGAACTTTTTCTGCCGAGTCTGAGATTAGTCAATCACAATCTTCCATCAATTTCACAAAGAAAATGCTGGTCTTGTTTGGCATCTAAGGGGAAACATCCGCTGGGAAGAAGACTGCTCTGCTCAAGTGATCGGCTGCAACTGGTGCATGTGGAGGATCCAGCTGTGTTATATAGGAGGAGGCTATGATGTCATAAGAGAGAAAAGAGAAGCCAATGAGGTCATAAGAGAGAAGCCGATGATGTCATAAAATAGAATCTGATGATGTCATAAGAGAGAAGAGAATCCTAGGACTAGCATGGCAATATTTCTTACAGCAATTCATTATATAATCTGGAATAAATATTTATTTAGAGATATCTCCTTGTTAACCACTTCGCGCCAGAGCCTGTTTTTGCCTTCGTGACCGGGCCAATTTTTTCAATTCTGACCACTGTCACTTTATGAGGTAATTACTCTGGAACGCTTCAACGTATTCCCCTGATTCTGAGATTGTTTTTTCATGACATATTGTACTTCATGATAGTGGTAAAATTTCTTCGATATCACTTGCGTTTATTTGTGAAAAAAATCGGAAATTTGGCGAAAATTTTGAAAATTTTGCAATTTTCAAACTTTGAATTTTCATGCCCTTAAATCAGAGAGATATGTCACACAAAATAGTTAATAAATAACATTTCCCACATGTCTACTTTACATCAGCACAATTTTGGAACCAACATTTTTTTTTGTTAGGGAGCTATAAGGGTTAAAAGTTGACCAGTGATTTCTCATTTTTCCAACAAAATTTACAAAAACATTTTTTTAGGGACCACATCATATTTGACGTCACTTTGAGGGGTCTTTATGACAGAAAATACCCAAAAGTGACACCATTCTAAAAACTGCACCCCTCAAGGTGCTCAAAACCACATTCAAGAACTTTATTAACCCTTCAGGTACTTCACCGGAATTTTTGGAATGTGGAAGAAAAAAATTAACATTTAACTTTTTTCACAAAAATGTTACTTTAGACCCAATTTTTTTTATTTTCACAGGGGTAACAGGAAAAAATAGACCCCAAATTTTTTTGTGCAATTTCTCTTGAGCGTGCTGATACCCCATATGTGAGGGAAAACCACTGTTTGGGCGCACTGCAGGGTTCGGAAGGGAAGGAGCGCCATTAGACTTTTTGAATGTAAAATTTGTCTGAATAATTAGCAGACGCCATATTGCGTTTGGAGAGCTCCTGATGTGCCTAAACAGTGGAAACCCCCCACAAGTGACACCATTTTGGAAACTAGACCCCTTAGGGAACTTATCTAGATGTGTGGTGAGCACCTTGAACCCCAAGGTGCTTCACAGAAGTTTATAATATTGAGCTGTAAAAATAAAATTTTCACATTTTTCCCACAAAACCGTTTTTCATCCCTTAATTTTGCATTATCTTAAGGGTAATAGGATAAATTGCACCATGAAATTTGTTGTTCAATTTCTCCTGAACACGCTGATACCCCATATGTGGAGGCAAATTACTGTTTGAGCACATGGCAGGGTTTGAAAGGGAAGGAGCGCCATTTGACTTTTTGAATGTAAAATTTGTTTGAATAATTAGCAGACGCCATGTCACATTTGGGGAGCCCCTAATGTGCCTAAACAGTGGAAACCCCCCACAAGTGCCACCATTTTGGAAACTAGACCTCTTAGGGAACTTATCTAGATGTGTGGTGAGCACCTTGCACCCCCAGCTGCTTCACAGAAGTTTATAATATTGAGCCGTAAAAATAAAATTTTCACATTTTTCCCATAAAAAATGTTTTTCATTCCCTAATTTTGCATTATCATAAGGGTAACAGGATAAATTGCACCATGAAATTTGTTGTACAATTTCTCCTGAGTACGCCGATACCCCATATGTGGGGGAAAACCACTGCTTTGGTGTACGGCAGGGTTCGGAAGAGAAAGGAGCGCTATGTTGGCTGGGATAGGCAGCAGACGCCATGTCACATTTGAAGAGTCGCTGACATGCCAAAACAGCAGAAACCCCCACAAGTGACCCCATTTTGTAAACTACACCTCTCAAGGAATTCATCTAGGGAAGTAGTGAGTATTTTTTAATTTTTAAATTTATACCATTGGGCAGTGAAAAAAGCATAATTATATTTTTACCACAAAAAAATGTTTTACCCTCAGATTTTACATTTTCACACAGGACAATGGGTAAAAATGGTGCCGAAATGTGTCACACAATTTCTTCTAAAAGTGGCAATACCCCATATGTGGCTGTATTGTACCGCTCAGCCGTACCGCGAGATCTGGGGGGGACGGAGCACTATTTGACAATTGGAGAACAAACTATTGTAGAATAGGCATTTGGATTTGGGAGCACAAAATTTTCTGAATTTCTTTTGGGGGGCAAGGGTCATTTTGCTTTTCCAGAGCCTTTCTGCTACCAGTAACTTGGAAGTCCCTTATATTTTTAACAGATGACGGACCTGAGTGGGGACTAGCTTTTTTTGAGGACTGAGTTGAAGCTTTTATTGGGAACATTTTACGTAACATTTATCCGGCGCTCTAGGCTGAGCACTTACATCGGGGTTTCCATCTAAATTTCCAAGTGATGTAATTCAGATGAAACCCCTGCAGGATCCATTCACTATAATGAGGCAGCAGAGTTACTCTGGACTCCGTCTGGCCTCTGTTTAGCGGTGTCCTTTTTTTCAGAAGTGCACAAAACTGTGGCCAACCGCACTTTTATGCACGCCTAAAACAAATGACACCGTGGGATCCCAGGCTAGACGGCGTCCACAGTGGCCTATATCTGCCTCATTACAGGGAATCTTCCATCATGGGTTCCGGCTGAATCACGTATTTCAGAGATTTACACAGAAACTCTGGTGTAAGTGCTCAGCGCAGAGCACAGGATAAATGTGAGCAGAGCCTTACTGGGATCTTTGGGAGACATAATAAACAAATCAGTAGCAGGTGAAGAATTGGTTTTATTTATTTTTTACGCCGTTCCTAGTGTGATATAACTGATTAGATTACTTTATTCTTCGGGTCGGTGCGATTACAGAGATACCAGATTTATATCGGGTTTTTATGACTGACAGCTGTCACACACTAAAATACGCTTTTTTTGCAAAATCTAGTTTTTGCATCACCATATTTTGAGAGCTATAATTTTTCCATATTTCGGCCGACAGAGTCATGTGATGGCTTGTTTTTTGCGAGACGAGTTGACATTTTTATTGGTACCATTTTTGGGAACGTGACATTTTTTGATCGCTTTCTATTCCGTTTTTTGGGAGGTAAAATTAACAAAAACAAACAATTCAGGAATTGTTTTTTGAGGTTTTTGTTTATGCCGTTCTGCGTGTGGTAAAAGTGATCAGGCAGCGTTATTCTTGGGGTCAGTACGTTTACAGCGATACTACACTTACTGTATTTTTTTTATGTTTTGGCGCTTTTACACAATAAAACAATTTTATAGAAAAAAATATTTTTTTTGCATTGCTTTATTCTGAGCGCTATAACTTTTTTATTTTTCGGCTGATGGAGCTGTATGGCAGCTTTTTTTTTGCGGAACAAGGTGATGTTTTCAGCGGTACCATTTTTATTTCTATTTTGTTTTTTGATCGCATTTTTTTCCACTTTTTGTTTGGCGATATGATGAAAAAGCATATTTTTTTGTTCCGTTTTTTATTTATTTTTATTACGGTGTGCACAGAAGGAGTTAATTAGTGTGACAGTTTTATAGCTCGGGTTGTTTCGGACGCGGCGATACCAAATATGTGTACTTTTTTTGGTTTTGTAAAAATATACGGATTTATTGGTTTAATATTTTATTTATTTTTATTTATTTTGTGATTTTTTTTTTAATAGTTTAAAACTTTTTTTTTACTTTTTTTTACATTTTTACTTAGTCCCTGTATGGGACATTAATTTTTATTTTTCTGATCACTGATCTCATGTAATGTAATACACATATATTACATTACATGAGATCTTCCCTGACTGTTCCAGTCAGTCTCCTGTCTGGCTCAGCTTGCAGGCTGAGCCAGACAGGACACCGTATATGGCAGAGCTGGAGGCGGTCATGTGACCTCCAGCTGCCATAGCAACCCCAGGTCCTGGAAGGAAACGGAGGTCTTCGGAGAGGTAAGATGACCCCCTCTCCTCCTGCTGTCTCCTATATGCCGCGATCACTATAGATCGCAGCATATAGAAGACAGCAAGGGGTTAACATCACTGGGACCTGATCTAATCAGGTCCCGATGATGTTCCCTGTCAGAGCTAACGCTCTGCACTGGAATCGCAGCGCTTGCAGGACCCTGGGGGTCCTGAGCGCTGCGAGACCACCCACCGTTTTTAAACGTCGGCGCTGCACAGAGCCCGGCAAGCGCCGACGTTTATCTACAGTGGGCGGTCGGGAACCGGTTAAACTTTTTCACCCCAAAAAACTCACTATGGCAATTTACTCCATAACTACTATTATTATTATTGACATGATAAAATGTATAAATATTTAAAGTGCTCATCCTGGCACTATTAATCAGAGCTCATTTTACCTGATGCAGTTACACTATACAGATAAATGAACATACACTGTATACTCTATACCTATATACTATATATACACAAACCTACCATATATACTCTATATGCAAATGCATGTACACTGTATATTGGATACTCTATATCTATATACACAAAGCTACCATATATACTCTATATGCAAATGCATGTACACTGTATATTGGATACTCTATATCTATGTACACAAACCTACCATATATACACTACATACTAATGCACATAGACTTTATATATGCTACACCTACATATCTTCATATTTTCACATCCACCTTATATACACTACACGCATATATACACATTCTTATACACTGTATAAACACATTCACCTTATATATAAGTAAATACATAGTAAAAACATAGAACTGGATTATTGATATTTACCTGTGACTTTGTGATGAACTTTTTCTGCTGAGTCTGAGATTAGTCAATCACAATCTTCCATCAGTTACACGGAGAAAATGCTGGTCTTGTTTGGCATCTAAGGGGAAACATCCGCTGGGAAGAAGACTGCTCTGCTCAAGTGATCGGCTGCAACTGGTGCATGTGGAGGATCCAGCTGTGTCATATAGGAGAAGGCTATGATGTCATAAGAGAGAAGCCGATGATGTCATAAGAGGAGAGAGAAGCCCAGGACTAGCATAGCAATATCTCCTACAGAAATTCATTATATAATTTGGAATAAATATTTATTTAGAGATATCTCTCTGTTAAACATGATAAAATGATGACATGTATAAATCTATAAAGGACTCATCTTGGTACTAATATTAATCAGAGCTCGTTTTGCCAGATGCAGATACACTATACAGATGCACATACACTGTATACTATATTACTATGTACTCTATACCTATACACTATATACAGTGGTGTGAAAAAGTTTTTGCCCCATCCCTGATTTCTTATTCTAACACTTAAATGTTTCAGATCACAAGACAAATGTAAATATTAGACAAAGATAACACAAGTAAAGACAAAATGCTATTTTAAATAAAGGTCTTTATTATTAAGGGAAAAAGAAATCCGAACTTACAGGGACCTGTGTGAAAAAGTGATTGCCCCCCTCCTTTAAACATAAATTAACTGTGAAAAACTACTGAATCTATCGCGCTACTTACAATATGGTAAGTTATATAGACCCAAAAAAAGGAATAAGTAAAATGATAACCTCAAAAAGAAGTAAAATGTGATATTAAGAACATAGTGATATTAATAGGCACAAGTTAACAGCACAATTTCACAAAATATCAGTTTTCCATAGGATAAATAAAGGTGCACAAGATTAAAAAGAGTCCATACAGACTTCCGGTTCCGGCTCTGACAGGGATGCGTCTGAGCTCCCAGCCCCCGTGGCGGTTAAACAGCAACATCGCACCACGCACCGACGCCACAACGCTCAAAATGAGCTCTAAGAAGGCAGCGTCACCGGCAGCAAAGGAGGGACGCATGGAGAGGTGACTCCGCAACACCGGGAGCGAGCACGGAACCTCGTCTCCTCAGCCCCAGCGGCAGAAGGTAACCGCCAAGATGGCGGCGGGCGGGAAGCAGAGGGACACAACGCGGGGACAACGACAGCAGAAGAAGCTGGAGGGTTCCGTAAGCGCAGACAGTAGCATAGATGTGGCAGCCAGTGGAGGGGAGTGTAGTGAAGGAGACGAAGAAGTACCCTCACCTGGTCACACTATGCCCCCACTAGATTATAAAAAGCTGGCACAGGAAGCATCACACTACCTAGCAGAAGATCTCAGGGAGACAATCAGAGAGGTGATGAAAGAGGCTCTGCTGGGCTTGCAAATCATATCTGACCAGCATGAATCCAGACTCCATACCTTAGAACAGAGGTTATCTGATTCGGAGGACAGGGTGTCACAACTGGAGAACCAAGTCTCTGATCTTCTCCAACAGTCAGCTTACACTAAAGACAAACTAGAGGATCTGGAGAACCGCTCGAGACGCATCAACCTGAAAATCATAGGGCTGCCTGAATCTATACCAAATGGGGCACTAAATGACATCTGAAAATTGAAATTTCTCGTGCCTTAGGGATTTCGCACAAATGCAAGGTAGAAAGAGCCCACAGAGTTGGCATGCCTCCAGCGACAAGACCAGATTCCAGCAAAATCAAAAATTCTGAGTCTCAGATGCGTGAAAAGAACCGCACCTCCCTCCAGTCAAGACCAAGACAAGTGATTGTGCGCTACCTTGATTATAAAGACAAAGAAAATATCTTGCGCACCTTTAAGGGTATGAGACGTCCAGTATTGATTGGAGAGCATAGGATCCTGATTTTTGGAGATTTTTCTGTGGCGGTTACCAAGTTGAGAAAAGCTTTTAGCCCGGCATGTAGCATCATGTACAAGAGGAACATCCGTCTCCAACTCCTGTACCCTGCAGTGCTTAAATATAGAGGCCCTGATGGCAGGCTTAGAGTGCAGCGTGATCCCCAGGAAGCGCTAAGACATCTCACGCAAAGAGAGCCTGCGGATAGAAGTAATCACATATCTCCCAGATCGGATGAAATTAGACCGTCGGGGTCTCCGGACCTTGCCGTGATGCAGACTCCCGATCGCCTGGGCCCCGGCATGGTGAAACCTTGCCCTAGTCATCGGGAGGAGGTGTCCAAACCTTGTCCCCGAAAGAAAAGGGGGGCACAAACTACAGTGGGCCCACATGAGGTCAGCACTCAATCGCTTCTGAACCTTTGCCTATTCAAGACAGTGAAGATTTGTGCTAAGTCTGTCTCTCACTGGTAACATTAAGCTGTTTTTCTTGGGGTTTCTTCCCCTTTTTTTTTAATCTTTTCCCTCTTTTCCTTCCTCCGTGGACTCTATTCTACACTATTGGATGACTTCTTGAGCATTTGGAGGATTGGAACAGGGGTTGAGGAGAGGCGCTATGTATATGCAAAGACGGTTGCTACACTTTAAACTTTGTTCATAAGCCGTTGGGCGGGAGAGAAAGGAGGTTACCTGTCAGTATATGGAAGTTCGTTTACGTCGAATATTTAGAGGGATAATTGTTGAGGGGAGGGGGAGGGTATTTTTACAAGGGGGGGAAATGGGAATGGTTTTTACTGTTGTTGTATAAAGAGTTTTCAGAGCGCGATCCACTTAATGCAACGTCGTCTCAAATTATAATGTGCTGTTATACCACAAATTATGCTTACCCAGTTAGAGAGTACCATCACCTAATCTCACTATATAACAAAGAACATGGTTAAGGTTATAACCTGGAACGTTAAAGGATTAAGATCCCCGGAATAAAGATCAATGATATTGCGACATCTGAAGAGACTTAACGCTGATATTGCCATGTTACAGGAAACTCATTTGTCCCAAAATGAAATGTTTAGAATGCATAGAATGTGGGTAGGGCAGTATATGGCTCTGGGGCGGAAGGGAGGAAAGCAGGCGTGCTAATTCTGGTCAACAGGGCCTTCCAACACAAAATCCTCTCTGAGGTCAGGGACGATGGGGGACGCCTGATACACCTGGTACTGGATAGTCCGTCAGGTAGACTAAGTCTCTATAATATTTATGCCCCTAACTCGGCCCAGAAAGACTTCTTTACATACATTCAAAAGTTGGTCCTGGAAGATGGAGAGGATACAAAAATTTTGGGGGTGACTTCAATACAGTAGTATCTAGCTTAGAAGATAGAAGAAGGGGAGGACGTCATGGACTCTGTGTTGCCCAAAACGAGGAGTTCCAGGAGGGGTCGGGACTACTCCACAATTTGATTTCCTGCTTATGCTTGGGGGATGTGTGGAGAATGTATCATCCCCTAGATCGTGGTGAATTCACACATTATTCTCACCCGCATGATTAGTGGTCACGTATAGACATGTTCTTACTGGGGGGGGGGTGCCGATAGATAGAGTAGAAGATGTGACCATAGAAGACATGGCTATTTCAGACCACAATCCAGTCACTCTACAATTGACAGATTCATCGCCAAGAGGGACAGATTATCTGTGGCGCTTCTCGTCATATCTTAGACGAGACGGGAATTTTGACAAATTATTAGGGGAATGGTGGACTGAATTCTCATTAGACAATGAAGCTCACAGGTCTGATCCACGGTTATTTTGGGAAACGAGTAAGGCCGTAATGAGAGGTAAAATCCTAGCCTACACAAAGACACAGAAATGTAAGGCCAATGAGCAGTTTAAAACTGCTAGCGAGGCCGTCAGGAAGGCGTACACTCAATTCAAAAATCTACAAACTTTGGACTTGAAATCCCAGTGGGTGACAGCTAAACAAAAATTTGACGCATGGGCCAAGAAAAAAGAGCTATTTTGGAAAGCCCAATGGGAGGTTGATTTATATAGATACGGGGATATAGCAGGAAAAATTTTAGCCAATTTAGCCAGAGGAAAGAGGCCGCATACGGCAATAACATCTTTGAAAAAGAAGGATGGTACTTTAGAATCCACTCCAAGGGGGATTAACAATCTACTCGGAAAATACTATTCAGAATTCTACAAAGACAATCTAGGGCCAAGAGAGGGAAGGGAGGACTGGTTGAAAAAAGTAAAATTACCAAACTTAGCAGAGGGAGAACTAGAGGGGTTAAATAGAGAAATAACCCAAGAAGAGGTCCTTGAGACGATAAAACACCTGGGTTCCCACAAGGCTCCGGGTCCTGACGGGTTCACTGGGGAATATTATAAAGCGCTTAATGATAAAGTTGCCACCTGCATGGTCCCTTACTTTAATAAGATCTTGAGGGGTGAGCGCCTGTCTGATCAAACCAATATGGCATATATTAAACTTTTCCCGAAAGGAGAAAGGGTAGCAACCGATCCCTCCAGTTATAGACCCATTTCACTAATCAATCAGAATCTCAAGATTCTGCCCAAGATTATGGCAGACTGTCTGGCACAAATTATGCCACGGCTTATCGGGAGCCAACAATCGGGGTTTATAAAGGGAAGGTCGGCAGTGGGTAATATTAGGAAGGCTATATTGATCCTGGATGAGGTGGGAAGGGGGAGGTTATGCAGGGATGATCCACCGGCATTACTATTGTTGGACGACGAAAAAGCGTTTGACAATGTAAGTTGGGCATGGCTTGATATGGTTTTGGATGCCTTTGGCTTTCTCGGGTCCTTTAGTACCTTTCTAAAAACACTATACTTTAACACAAGAGCGAAGGTGAACACCCCGGGCTTTCTGTCTGCAGCCTTCCCCTTGGAGAAGGGAAAACGCCAGGGATGTCCCTTGTCTCCTTTGCTTTTCAACCTGGCAACTGAACCTTTTTCTCGATTCCTCAATGATGGCGATGCATTTGAAGGAATACGAGTAGGGCAAAGAACTGTTGAATCAGCTTTATTTGCTGACAACGTAATATTATTTTTAAATAGACCGGGAAGAGATATGGGCAACCTGCTTGCACAGCTTGAAGTCTATGGCTCCTTTTCTGGCTTCAAACTAAACAAATCTAAATGTGAGCTGCTCAGACTGGGTGAGTCAGGTCGCAACATCCATCATGAGAGGTTGGTGGACCGGATAGGAGGTATTAAGGTTAGACGTGACCACATAAAATATCTAGGGGTTTATCTGGGGAGGTCTGCGAGCTCTGTGTATTCTCTGAACTTTGGCCCGTTAATTGCCAAGATAGAGAAAGAGTTGGAGGAGTGGAAAAACCTCCCATTGTCTCTATTGGGGAGGTGTCATCTGATAAAGATGATTAGTTTAGCGAGACTGCTGTACCCACTACAGACGATCCCTCTTCTCCTCCGATATACAGACATCAAACGACTCAATGTAGCATTCACGAGATTCTTATGGAGAGGAAAGAGAGCGAGAATAAGAACTGATACCCTGACGCTTCCCAAAGACAGGGGGTGGTTAGGACTCCCGGATATTAGGGGATATAATTTGGCTTGTCTTTCCCGACATGTGCTAGACTGGCTAAAGAAATCTAGCAAACACTCTAACTATGAAGATGAGGTGGAACCATGGGACCCGGTTAGTCTCCTTCATGCCTCTTGGTCTGACATTCCACAGTCTTTGAAACACTCATTGATATACAGAGACACAGCGATGTGCTGGAAGCGGTCCGAAAGAAATTTAAGTTGGCGTGGAGGGTTTCAAAATATTTGAATCCCTGGGCCCATATCGGCTTTAAAAATGGGAAGGGAGAACATTCTATTCAAGGAATGGAGAGTTAGGGGCATTCAGAGGATGGGTGACCTGTTACATGTGACTAAGAAAAGATGGTTACGTGGGTCGGAAGTGTTAGAGAAGTACGGTCTATCGGCCATGCAGTTGATGCAATATGGACAACTACAGTTCCATGTCTTAAACCAGCTGAAGGATGTCTCGATGGAATGCGTTACAATCTCTTACTTATACAAACGATTGAAAGACATAACCTCATTTGAGGGCGTTGATAAGAGATTTAAAGGTTGGGAGAGATTGATTTAAACTGAAGATCTGGAGGACAAAATACTTAAAGGCTGGGAATTGGTGAGAAAGTATATACCTAATGAAAAGTGGAGGAACATGCAATTCCGTATCATGTATAGAGCGATATTTGGCTTTACCATACCACCAACACCACAAGCACCTGATAGGTTACAAAGTTGCCCAAAATGTGACACCCCTAAGACAGATATGATTCATGGCCTGTGGACTTGTACAGCTATTCAGGGTTTTTGGAGACGGGTTATTACGGCAACACAAGATATTTATAATAATGACATAGGTCACGACCCCTTGACATGGCTGTTACACTTCCCGGCGGAAAAAATTTGGAGATGAAAAGAAGCTAGATTATTGCACATTATAGCTATAACAGCTAAGAAACTTATTTTAAGGGACTGGCTGAGTGGGGCATGCCCCAAGATCCCAGACTTAGTAACAATGCTGAAAGACAACATATTGACTGAGAGGATGGAAGCTGAGAGAAACAAGGATATCTTGACAGAAATTTTTTTTAATACGTGGAGAGCCTTCAAAATTTTGCATCTGACCCCGGACGAGTTGGTTCGTACGGTCCTTCCATTTAAAAATTCCAACTGGTATCTACTAGAAGACTTGAATGGTACTCTGGGGATCTTAAAGATATAGAAGTGGTTTTATTGTTTGTGGTGATAGCGGAGGAACCTTCATTCGATATCTTTCAGGACACTACTAGAGTCATTTGATATACATGATAGATGGCTGTACTGCATTTTGTGGATGTATCTATATTGGGGGCTTATGTTTGATTTTGATTTTGTGCTCTTATGATGTTATTTTGTTATTTTGCTATTTTGTACCATTGACAAACTGTAATAAAAATGATTTTGGAAAAAAAAAAAAAAAAAAGAGTCCATAATAATAATATCATAGAATCATAGAATGGTAGAGTTGGAAGGGACCTCCTGGGTCATCTGGTCCAACCCCCTGCTCAAAGCAGGATTCACTAGATCATCTCAGACAGATGTCTGTCCAGCCTCTGTTTGAAGACGTCCATTGAAGGGGAACTAACCACCTCTCGTGGCAGCATGTTCCACTCATTAATCACCCTAACTGTCAAAAAGTTTTTTCTAATATCTAATCTGTGTCTCCTCCCATTTAGTTTCATCCCATTGCTTCTAGTCTTTCCTTGTGCAAATGAGAATAAAGATGATCCTTCTACAATGTGACAGCCCTTGACATATTTGTAGACAGCTATTAAGTCTCCTCTCAGTCTTCTTTTTTGCAAGCTAAACATTCCCAAATCCTGCAACCGTTCCTCATAGGACATGGTTTGCAGACCAGTCACCATTCTGGTCGCTCTTCTCTGAACTTGCTCCAGTTTGTCTATGTCTTTTTTAAAATGTGGTGCCCAAAACTGTACACAGCATTCCAGATGAGGTCTGACCAAAGAGGAGTAAAGACCGATAATGACTTCACGTGATCTAGACTGTATGCTTCTGTTAATACATCCCAGAATTGTATTTGCCTTTTTTGCTGCTGCATCACACTGTTGACTCATGTTCAGTCTATGACCTATTAGTATACCTAAGTCTTTTTCACATGTACTGTTGCTTAGCTCTATTCCTCCCATTCTGTATATGCTTTTTTCATTTTTATTGCCCAGATGTAGTACTTTGCATTTTTCCCGGTTAAAAACCATTCTGTTGGTTGCTGCCCACTGCTCCAGTTTATTTAGGTCTTTTTGAATCCTCTCTCTCTCTTCTCTAGTATTAGCTATCCCTCCTAGCTTTGTGTCATCAGCAAATTTAATCAGTTTACCCTCAATTCCTTCATCTAAATCATTGATAAAGATGTTGAACAATACAGGTCCCAGGACGGAGCCCTGTGGTACCCCACTTGAGACATTCATCCAGCTGGATGTGAAGCCATTTACAACCACCCTTTGAGTCCGATCACTAAGCCAGTTATGAATCCACCTAACAGTTGCCTGGTCCATTGCATACTTGGTCATTTTTTCAATAAGGACGGTGTGAGATACTTTGTCAAATGCTTTGCTGAAGTCAAGATATACTATCATTGGACACCACTTTGTCCATCCACAGCGTGCAACCATTATATTTCGCCAGAAAAGAGTCCCAAACCTCCAGATCCGCCTTGATCTCCTGAGTAACGCGAAAAAATGATGCGACGATGATTTTCCTGCCAACGCCTCCGATAATCACCTGGAAAACACCCTGACCATCGGCATTATCCTGCAAGCAAAATTAAGCTTGCCCAACAATGACCGTACTACCTTCAACCTTATTTTCTTGACGCGTCGCACCGCCGCTTCCGCCAGCCGCAAATCCATCAACTTTCCTTTAGGAAGCCTACACTCCATCGCCACACTGTCAATTTCTATACCCAAAAAACACATCACCGTAGCAGGGCCCTCCGTCTTGTCTGCGGCTAATGGGATCCCAAACAACACCGTCACCTTCTTTAAAGTTACCCACAAAACTGAACACACTAACAAGCCAGAAGGCCCAACACAAAAGAAATCATTCAGGTAGTGAATTATTGAAGAGACCCCGGACATGTCCCGAACCACCCATTCAACAAATAAACTAAAAGCCTCAAAGTATGAGCATGATATAGAGCAGCCCATGGGCAAACAACGATCTACAAAAATGTTTTCATCCCACATGCAGCCTAACAGATGAAGAGTGTCCGGATGCACTGGAAGCAAGCGAAAAGCCGCCTCAATATCCGATTTTGCCATTGTGGCGCCCCTGCGGGGTCAGTCGCCACAGAGGTACTGCATCTCACCCAGAGGTGTGGTATCTCACTCTCAGGTAAGGATGGAGTACTGCCCGGGACCCACCCACTTGCATCCAACACTACACCCTTCCAGGCCAGCAGGCGGGGCAAGATGCACTGCCTTATGCTGAGCCCTGTCCCTGTTGGAAGTGCGGTGGAACCGACTGAGGGGGAACCAAGTATTGGGTGAGGGTGGAGGAAGCAGCTAGGGGAGCACTTCAGTAGGTGTATAAAAAGGGGAGCCATCTTGAGAGAGAGAGTCCAGTCAGTCAGTGTTCAGTCTGAGGAGAGAGTGGTGGAAGCAGGAGCTCTGCTCAGAGAAGAGAGCCTAGACAGAGAGGCCCAGGAGGACTGGCTGAAGAGGAAGGGAGCAGAGGAAGGCTCCAGGAGTAAGGGGATCCCAGGGGCACGGCAAGTGCGGAAGCCACCAATGCGCCCGAATCTGCAGGAACGTGGAGGTATCAGGCCGCAAAGAGGACCGGCCCCTAACTAGTGGAGAACTACAAGGCTCAGCTAGAAACCGGATGCTTCTGTACTTTCAGGGTGCAGCTGCTCACAACCACAACTACATCGCTAAAAAGGTAGCCACATAGGATTCAGGGGACTGCAGGTTACCCGCCAAAATCCGAGGTTACCGGCTTGGGACACTGGCGCAGGGCAGGAGGGTGAGAGCCAGCGCAGGAAGACGACCGAGTAAGGCACACAGACTGGGGTCCCGTTATGTACTCCTGAGGCACCTGGGAGATTGCTGAACCCCTGCCTTGGTAAACACAGGACGGTGTGGGAGGTTACCCTGGTCCTGGTAACCTGGAGTTCAACAACTGTGAGTAAACCTTGAAGACTACACCCCACTGTGTCCTAGAATTATTATCTGCGCCATCACCTGCACTACACCGCACCAACCACATCCGCCCTATAGTATCACTACTTACTGCCCTGGAGCTAAGCTCTCCCTGTGGAGAGCTGAACCAACTCTGCTGTGTCATCATCAGTTCCAGAGGATCTGCACCGCAGCGGCGGCCCCATATAGCAGCATATCACAGGTGTCGTCACGAACATTATATAAAAACTATATTCCCTTTTCTTTAATCCCTTTTATTAACCGCCCTGGGTCACGGACCGGGTCACTGCCACTGTGACACCCCCAGCACCGACCTGCCCCGCTACAGAGTACCCCACGGCCCAGGGGGCGAGTCACCACCAACGCAGCTTGCCCTGCTGCCCTTACCAACCCTAATGACTTATCAAACGATAACTCTACCGGGATGCCATTCACGGAGTCCTCTTCTAGAGAAGATAAGTGATGAATAAGCCAAAACTTATTTGGTACCAGCTTGGGTACAACATTCAAAGGGGAAATTCTCAATTCTGGCCAAGGCGGATCCAGAAACGGTCCCGCCGTGCTCCCCAAAGCCACTTCATTATACAGCGTTTCCATCACCACCTCCGGGTGTTCCCCTGCCGATTTCAAATTTCCCGGCCTAAATTTTGGCGCTCCAGGATCAAACGGAATCCTGAAACCCTCAGAAAAACCCAGCTCAATTAACCTAGCCGCCTCCATATCTGGATATCTATTTAAAAATGGAAGCATCGCCTCGACCTTCACGGGAGTCCTCCCTCTTTCCAGAACCCTCACCTCTTTTGCCTTTTGCTCGTTTAAAGCACTTACTGAGCCCCTGACTTCCCCTACATCCAAAACACTCGTGCTTAAACTTGCATGTGCCCCCAAACTTACATTGCCCCTAGTTGAACTGCCAACAAAAACCTTTCTTTATAGACACTGAAGATCCGCTGGCTGTCTCCTGCCCTCCGGTTTCTGCTGCTGGGCTTTCAGTGCCCCACAACCTCGGACTCCGGTGTCCAGTTCTTCTGCGCTTCCTCTGGGGTGAACTGCCATGCAGCTCCACTCCCTAGGTCTTTCCTCATCGACGTCCTGACTTCAACTCCTTTCTTCTTTCCTCAAACTAACCAAGCCTCCAGATCCCAGTTGCTAAGGGGAGGAGCTCCCCTTGCTGGTCTGGAGCCAGGAAAGTGTTGCATGCTAGCAAAACCTGATTAGGGGACCCCTCCTTGCTTCGAGGCATGGCATCACCCCTTGTGAGGGAGGCAATGCCACTGTGGCACCCGGACTCCTGGGGTGCCACATACACTTCAATTATCCAACCGAACCACCTCATCCTCCTTTTCTTTCTCAGTATTACTCTTTTCCTGTGATAACACCGAGCCACCACCCTGCAGGCGCACTCCCGCCTGCCCAGATCCTGCTCCTGAACCTCCGGAAGCCACTCACGCCACTGCCGGCGACCTCACATCACTTGCCCCCTGTGACGCCAAGCCCTGCAATACACTTAATAATTGACCCCATAGATAATGCACCCACCAATTGCCCCTTGAATATTCCCTATAACACCCTCTGAATTACTAACCCCCAACACACCCCGAGCACCACCCACATCAGTTAAATTATGAACAAGGGTAGTCTCCTCATCAGGCTGCCTCAGAGAGATCCTCTGACCGGCCGCGACATCTCCTGACGGAACTTGCTCATGTTCTGACGGTCCCTATGAAATCTCGCCCTCCTCTCAGCTTTTCTCCATGTTTTCAACGTTGTCAGGTCTTGATAAAGGCGCAGAAGGAGCTGCCTGACGACGCTGCCGCTCCGGATCCAAAGATAGCTCCCTAAGGTCCCGCACATCTGCCGGCCGCTTCCTGCCCGATAATCTTAAAAGGGCCCCGCAGGACAGCCTGCCCCCGCAATCTCCCGTGGCACTCCTGGACCCCAGATCCTCCCATCCACAGACCCACCCTGCCGCCTGCAGGAGGGCCGCTCATCTCTCATCCGTCCCCTTTCTTGACCACCTGCTGCTGCGCCAGTGTTCCTCATGGCTCTGCTGCACCTCCGCCCTGCAAGCCGTGCTCCTCCCTGCCGACTGTGGGAAGGCCCTTCACGCTCCCTCCCCCGCCGGGGTCGACCCCAGCATGACATCGGGGCCACCGCTGCAGACAGCAACTCCTCCCCCGCCGTACACTGGACGCTGGTCCCGCCCTCATCCGCAGACCGTGGGAGGACTCCTCATCCCGCCATCTTGCCAGGTATAACCCACGGCTGGCTTGTCACCGGGGGTCACCGCCGCGCTGCTCGGGGGCCTTTTAGGCCGCAAACCGGAAGAGGGCCGCAGCGCAGGCACGCCCACTTCTGGTAGGCTGCGGCTCCGGCGAGGATTCCTCCTGGGGATCGGAGAAGGAGCCTCAGGCACGCGCTGCTCCCCTGGCTGCAGAGGTCCCCGAGGGGGCTCCTGGAGCTTCTCCTGCTCCGAACCTCACCTGCTGGTGAGTAACGCTCCGGCGGCCGTGACCGCTGCAGGCCTCCCTGAAGCTTCTTCTGCAGCCGACGACTGTGCACAGGTCACCCGCAGCTGCTGCTGCACCAAGTCTGCCCCATGGATTGCTGAGACAGGCCGCGCTAGGTCCAGCAAGGCCACAAGATCTGCCATGGCTCCACTGCAGGGTCTGGTCTGCTTCAGCTGCGATCCAGGAAGCAAGAGGAGGTAACTGACCCCTGCCCTTCCTTATATCATCTCTTGCTCCTCCCCCCACCTCTTCCCCTCCAATCAAAACTCCCCACACTACTCCTAATCCCTTATTCAAAATTTTAACTCCTTCACTCCCACCCTCCTATCTTGTCATGTGGCCTATACGCCCTATGGGGCTCCCTGGCCTTCCTTACTAATGGTAGAGGGAAACTTACCCTTGTATACTTCGCCTGCCCCAGCAAGAGATTTTCTAATGCCTGGATTGCTTGGAGTTCCCTGTCTGTGGTAAAAATAGAATTGGTGGAATTTATCATGAAACATTTCTTAACAGTTTTTGAATAAAAAGATTTATCTTTAATGGCTCAAAAATGGTTAAAATTTGCTGCGGGTCTCACACACACACAGTCTGGAAAACAACAAGGCTATGTGATCTGATCCATAGATTATAATGGGTAGGTGAACACCGCGGATATAACCCGTACGTGAAACACTGTCGTCTGAATGAGGCATTGACGCGCCCCCGGGGCAATGGGGTACTCGGCATCCGGGCCTGTGGATGCTGGTGGGGGATATCACGGTGGCTGGCCCGGTCCGTGGCCCAGAGTGGTCAACCAAAAAGGGGGATTTGTAACTTGGATAGGAAAAATATAATAAATAGTTTGTGACGCCACCTGTGGTACCTGGTAAGGATTACCAGCGCTGCTGCAGACCTCCGGGGGGTGATGGGATGGCAGCTGAGGTGGAGCGGCCCCCGGGGCCGTGTGGAGTTTGATGGTGGTGATGCTGGGACTTGTAGTGCAGGCGGATGGCGCAGCAGAAGTAACTGACAGAGTCAGGGGATTCGCTTCAATACCTTTACTGGTGCGGATGTCAGGTACGGTCCAGGGTACTCAGTAGGATGGGTGCACTTCAGAACTTCTCCCCAGTGAGTGGGTATAAGGCCTCCTGGTCCGTGTCTGCCTCTCTGTATGCTCCTGGCCAGCCTGCAACTGGGCCTAGCTTATGTGTCGTGTTGTTCCTTCACCTGTCGCTCGGTAGTAGGACCTTCTGCTGGCAACCACTATCCCTGGTAAAGCTGGGGCCTTCGTGGTACCTGATCCTGTAATGGGTCTAGCTTCAGGTCGTCGAGGGACTTGTAGTCCTGGAATGCCGGTGAACCCTACTGGGTATAAAGGGACCCTGTAGGCGCGGACCTGGTGTCCGGTTTGTATATCGGGGTGAGCCTATGAAGCTCCTCTGCCCCCTCAACTCCTCTCTCCTTTCTCCTCTCTGCCGTCGGCCACACTCGGGGCCCTCAGAACTTAGCAGCAGACGCGCTGCGTCTTCGCTGCTCTCAGCGTCAGCACGCTCTCTGACTCTGACTGAACTTCTCACTGACTGAGCTGCCTGGCTCCACCCTCCATATATATATCCCTAACAGGCTCCCTCTGGTGGTGTGAGGTGGAAGGGTGGAGGTGTTTGTATGTAATGAGGGCCTCTTGTGGAGAAGTCCATCCATGCACCCTGGGTCCTGTGGTACCTGTGAACAGCAGGGTGCCACAGCATGAGGGGAGTCTGATTAGGCATTATTTCAAAAGGAAGTCTGGGGTTTGTATTACAGAGGATTGTGGTCAGGAGTCTGCATTAAAGGGGTTGTTGGACAACCCCTTCTTGATCTAAATGTTTGGCCATAATAAAATTAAAACGCCTGAGTATAGGTGAGTATAAGCTTTTTTATTTTATTGGGGCCAAGCGTGGGGGTGAAGGAGTTGTCCAAGTAGTGGACAACTTCTTTAAGAGAGAGTCTGGTTTGGGTATGGATTTATGAACTCTGGTAACTGTATCTTTTAGGGCTCTGTTCCAATCCGAGTTCACAGAGCTGCAGTACTGAAAGGAGGGACGGAGCCACTGATTACACAGGAGGTCACTGACCATAAGTTTTTCCTAAGAAATCAAAGGTCAAAAGCAGCAGACACTGAAGAAATGATATAGCAGGTAGGCATCAAACATGTAGAAGAGACTTAAATGTTTATTTTTTGCCCAATTTATATAAACCCTCGTCATGATTCATATCGTCTAAATAATACTAACTGCATCACTAGGATAGGTTCATAATTAGTATTACGCTTCCTACTTCCATTATATCTACAAACTATTGCTCTTCTTATTTTCTGCACACATTGTTATACTTGGGGCTCACTGTATATTACATACTAGGGATTTTTTAGGCTGCAGGGGCCGTTGTTCTTTTCCCCATGGGAGATATTGCATGTGTTATGTTGCACTTATTGTGTGATAATGATTATTTGCTGGATATGTTATTGCAGATTTACATGGCTTTGAATGTGTTGTGAACATGGGTCAGAATGATTCTCGCTGTGGCATAACTTGAAGCTCATGGGCCCTGATGCAAAAGCTCCAACGGGGCCCCTAGTTATTGCAAATCTTCAATAGTAATGGTCTTTTCACATGGGCCAAAGGGACCTTTGAGGCCCCTCGGCTCCAGGGCCCGCGTGCTATTGCAACCCCTGCACCTATAGTTACTCCCCTGGATTGTAGATGTGACATCTATTTTGTCATCATATTGGGGAGAAATCAAGTATCATGGTCAAATTGGCATATTGCTATCACTTAGCCAGCGTAGGAATTCAGGAGAGGCAAAGACGGCTAGTCACCCATGTGGGAGTAGAGAAATAGGTAGAATAAATAGGTCATATTCCCTATTTAACCCCTTCATGGTGCGACCATTTTCTGTTTTTGCACTTTTGTTTTTTACTCCTCTTCTTACCAGAGCCATAACTTTTTACATTTTCTGTCAATATGGCCGTGTAAGGGCTTGTTTTTGCGGGACAAGTTGTACTTTTGAACGACACCATTGGTTGTACTGGAAAACAGGAAAAAATTCCAAGTGTGGTGAAATTGCAAAAAAAATTAAATTCCACAGTTGTTTTCTGGGTTTTTCTTTTACCATGCTCACTAAATGCTGAAACTGACCTGCCTTTATGATTCTCCAGGTCATTATGAGTTTGTAGATACTAAACATGTATAGTTTTTTTTTTTTATTTAAATGGTAAAAAAATCTAAAGTTTGTTAAAAAAAAAAAAAAAAGTCACCATTTTCTGAGACCCGTAGCGTCTCCATTTTTCGGCTTCTGGGGCTGGGTGAGGGCTTATTTTTTGCTCACCGAGCTGATGTTTTTATTGATACCATTTTGGGGTAAACCTTGGGGAGACTAGAAGCTGCAATCATCCGATCGCCTGTGCTACACATAGCGCTGTATGTAGCAAAAATGTTCACTTGCATCCCTGCAATGACAACTGTAGGGGTCTCCTGCAGACACCGGGTTGTCATGCCAACCCATCGACGATGCGCAGTCATGTGACATGGGCGCCGATGGGCGGGTCTTGTGACGCTCTTCCAGCGGAGCCGTCTTAAATGCCGCTGTCAGAGATTGACAGCGGCATTTAACATGTTAATAATCACGAGAGAATCGCGATTCCACCCACGGCTGTTAGGAGCACATGACAGCTGATCAGATCCGCTGTCAAGTCCCCGGAAAGGTGCGGGCTCATCGTCGGAGCCTGCATCTAAGGCAAAGACACGTCATGCGCCGTATATGTACGGCGCATGTCATGAAAGGGTTAACAGGACAGGCTTAGCCTTTGGTGTGACCTACTGATAATATTATTTAGAATCTGATAACTGTGACCGAATTGTTGGCCAAATGATGCTTCAGTTGATCATTTGGCCGACAACCATCTTGGCCGTCTCTCCCATACACGGAAGCGCTCACTTGGCCGAGTGCTCCTGTGTTCTCTATGAGAGAAACTGACAAACATCTCTGTCAGCAGCTTATCTCAGAGAGAATGAAGTGATCGGCAGTCCAAAATTGTATATGCCCAAATAATATCTTCCCTGACCAGTTGATTGGCGCGCCAATATGACGCGCCACATGGGCCCTGGGGTACTTGGTGCCGGGCTGGTCGTTGCTAGGGGAGATGTCATAGTGGCGGTGACCTGGTCCGTGACCCAGGGTGGTCAATAAAAGGGGATATTTACAGGGGATTTATAGTTTTTATATAATGTTCGTGACGCCACCTGTGGTATGTGGCTAAAGGGAGCCGCCGCTGCGGAGCAGGTCCTCTGGAGCTGATGTTAGTGCAGCAGAGTTGGTTCAGCTCTCCACAGGCAGAGCTTAGCTCCAGGGTAGGAAATGGTGATGTTGTACACTGTGTTCCAAATTATTATGCAAATAATATTTTCTCAGATTTTCCCAAATTACCTATATGAATTGCAGTCATTGTAATTTTCCAGTCAAATAACTATTAGAGTACAATTGAAAGGTTTTTGTACAAACTGCCTATGATAACAGTATATTTAAAAAAAAATAAAACACTCAAACTGCACTCAAAATGCATGTTCCAAATTATTATGCACAGCAGCGTTTTCAACCTTTTCATTTTAATAAAGAACAAAAAAATGGTCATTTTTGAAATTATAAGCATTAGCAGGTTATTACAAACTGAAATCAAACAGTTTTCAACTCAAAACTTTATTCTAGGTGATGTTACATTTGCACATAGGACCCCTTGTTCGAAAGGAGCTTTTGAACTCTCTCGTCCATTGAATTTGTCAGGTTTTGCCTGGTTTCTGCTTCAATTGTTTTGTATGAGGACAGAATACCCTCCCAGAGCTGTTGCTTAGATGTGAACTGCCTCCCGCCATCATAGACACTCCTTTTGATGATGCTCCAGAGGTTCTCAATGGGGTTGAGGTCAGGGGAGCATGGGGGCCACACCATAAGTTTGTCCCCTTTTATGCCCATAGCAGCCAGAGATGCAGATGTGTTATGTGCAGCATGAGACGGGGCATTATCATGCATGAAAATGATCTTGCTGCGGAATGCACGGTTCTTCTTCTTGAACCATGGCAGGAAATGCTGTTTGAGAAACTCAACATACATTATGGAGTTCATCTTTACCCCTTCAGGGATCCTAAAGGGGCCGACAATCTCTCTTCCCATGATTCCCGCGCAAAACATTACTCCACCTCCTCCTTGTTGGCGCCATAGCCGTATTTGCATGGGGTGTCCATCAACCAGCCATCCTCCTCCTCCACTCCATCCATCTGGACCATTGAGCGTTGCACAGCACTCATCGGTGAACAAAACAGTTTTGAAGTCAGTCTTCATATATTGTTTGGCCCACTGGAGCCGTTTCTGCTTGTGTGCAGTGGATAGAGGAGGTCGACAGGTTGGCTTACGCACAGCTGCAAACCTCTGAAGGACCCTGCATCTTGTTGTTCGGGGGACGTTGGAGGCACCAGCTGCTTCAAAAACTTGTCTGCTGCTATGACAAGGCTTTTTTGCCACTGCTCTTTTAACCTGACGTAATTGCCTGTAGGAAAGTCCTCAATTTTCCCTTATCAGCACGCACACGTGTGTACTGTGAATCAGCTACATACTTCTTGATTGTGAGATGATCACGATGAAGTGTCTTGGCAATGTTGATTGTAGTCATGCCTTGACCTAAACGCTCCACAATTTGTTGCTTCTCAGCAGCCGACACATCCTTTTTCTTTCCCATTTTGGCAGAAAATGTAGGCTGCTTAATAATGTGGGACAGCCTTCTTAAGTAGTCTTGCCTTTCATTGGACACACCTGCCAAACTAATTAGCACAAGTGTCTGCTATTGCTTACAGTGATTTAAAGAGCCCCGACACACATCACCATCAATGAGTTTAACTGACAAACAAAAAAATTCTTACTTTATCACCCCTAAACACTTTTGCTGTGAAGTGTAGTGCAGGGAATGATGGCGCAGTAATAAGTCGCAGAGACAGTGGGGTGCCGTCTTCCGGATTTACTCACAGTTCTCACTTTGCTCCTGGTTACAACTGCAGATCATAACTTCCCACGTTGTCCTGTGCTTACTCAGGGAGGGGTACAGCAAACCCTCAGGTACCTCCTGAGTACATAACAGGACCCCCTTCTGTGTGTTCCTTCTGGCTGTCTTCCTACACCTCACACCCAGTGTCGCAATCCAGTGACCGCGGACCTTGTCGGGTGACGTTTTCTCTGTCCCCTTGGTCCTCTATGGCCACCTTTTCGGTGAAATAGATGTGGCTTTTGGCTGCAGCACTTGAAATGCTGCACCCTCCGGTTACCTAGTTGAATATTGCAATTCTCACTAGTTAGGGGCCGGTCCCCTCTGCGACCCGCTCTCTCCACCGCCTGGTAGATTTGGGTGTACGGGTGGCCTCCAGCACTGCTCATACCCCTGGGATCCTTTCTTCACTCCTGGAGCCTTCCCTCTGCTCCCGTTCCTTCCTCTTCTCCTTCTCCTGGGCCTCCTCACTAGGCCCTCCTCCTGAGCAGAGCTCCTGCTCTGACTCTCTCTCTGACTCAACCCCCTCAGAACTTCACTCACTCTAGAATGTTCCACCCTCTCTTTCATATTGCTCCTTACTGTGCTCCCCTGAACTGCTTCCTCTACCCACACCCACTACATGGTTCCCCCTACTTTGGTTCCCCCAACTCCAGCCAGGGACAGGGCTCAGCAGAGGAGCAGCGCATTTTGCCCCTCCTGCTGGTCTGTAGTAGTGTAGTGTTGAATGCAGGTGTTAGGATTCCGGGCTGTACTCCTTCCTTACCTGAGAGTGAGATACCACACCTCTGGGTGAGATGCAGTACCTCTGTGGCGACTGAACCCGCAGGGGCGCCACACATACATATGACGCTCCCACTGGGCCGTGGGGTACCCGGTGCCGGGCTGGTAGATGCTGGGGGATGTTACAGTGGCAGTGACCCGGTCCGTGACCCAGGGCGGTCAATAAAAAGGGTTATTGATTGGGGATTTATAGTGATTGTATAAAGTACGTGACGCCACCTGTGGTATGCGGCTAAGGGAGCCGCTGCTGCGGAGCAGGTCCTCTGGAGCTGATGTGAGTGCAGCAGGGATGGTGTAGCTCTCCACAGGTAGAACTCAGCTCCAGGGCAGTGTAGATGTTATAGGTTATGCTGGGCGTTGTAGTACAGGGGTTGATGGCGCAGCAATAATCACAGAGACAGTGGGGTGCAGTCTTCCGAGTTTACTTACAGTTGATAAGTTCCTCCGGTTACAGGGTCCGGACTACAACCTCCCACATCGTGCTGCGTTCACCAGGCAGGGGTTCAGCAATCCCTCAGGTGATTCAAGAGTGTCTGACAGGACCCCTTTCTATGTGCCTTCCTCAGTCATCTTCCTGCGCTGGCTCTCGCCCTCCTGCCCTGTGCCTCGCAACCAGTGTCCCAATCCGGTAGCCTCGGGTCTTGTCGGGCGACCTGCTGTCCCCTGGACCCTCTGTGGCCACCTTTTCGGCGACATAGTTGCGGATGTGGCCACTGCACCTTGCAAGTACAGCAGCCTCCGGTCCCTAGCTGAGCCTTGTAGTTCTCCACTAGTTTAGGGGTCGGTCCCCTCTGCGGCTCGATCCCTCCACCGCCTGGCAGATTCGGGCGTACGGGTGGCCTCCAGCACTGCCCGTACCCCTGGGATCCCTTCTGTTCCTGGAGCCTTTCTCCTGCTCCCTCTCCTCTCTCAGTCCTGGGCCTCTCACTAGGCCCGCCTCCGAAGCAGAGCTCCTGCAGAGCCTCTGCTCCACACACTCTCCTCCTCTGACTGGCTTGTCTTTCTAAGATGGTTCCCTCTTTTATATCACTCCCTCACCAGTGCTCCCCTGATCTACGTCCTCCACTCACACCCACTACATGGTTCCCCCTCGCTAGGTTCCCCACCACTCCAGCCAGGGACTGTGCACTCCCGTAGGAGCAATCTCGCCCTGCCCTACTGAAGTGGATGTGTTGGATGCAGGTGTTAGGGTCCCGGGCTGTACTCCTTCCTTACCTGAGAGTGAGATACCACACCTCTGGGTGAGATGCAGTACCTCTGTGGCGACTGAACCCTCAGGGGCGCCACACATATTAGAGTGTAAGGCATACTTATTGATATGAATGTGTCAACCGACTTTAGACTTATGTATGGGGGACTGAAAGCTGCATTTACACCTAAAATACAGCTTTCAGTCCCTTCTAAAGAGGCAGCCAATTAAACACAATAAACAAGCTAAATGGTCATTTATCGGGTGAAATGATCTAGATGTAATGATGCAGATAGTGAGGATGCAGGGATAGTTAACCAAAGCTATTTATTTTCCTACCACAGAAAGAACGTTTAACTATAGGAACACATGGTGATGCAGGTATATGGAGACAACTAACACAATCTTAGCAGTAATGACAATAAAAGCAGTGTAATAAATGCAATATCTTACTCTATGTTCTATCTGCGTGCAGTCTCATTTCACAGTTAAACGACTATTAATGTCTTTAGCTCAAAGAGCGTCACTGCCAGCGCCAGGCTTGTAGCTGTAATATGCGCTTCAAGCGCCTTTGATTGTTATACTGGCACTAACGGGGGACACCGGTACTTTCCGCTAAGCCACAAGTGCCTCATATGTGAGTCACTTAGTGGGTTCTTCACACTGGCCACCCTCGTTCGTTTCTGAAGTGCAGCCCACACCCTGTACCGTTCGTCTACGCTTGAATTAAAGGCCTGGTTCACTTGGGTCTTCTCGTCAGCACGGCAGACGTCCTGCTTCATCCAATGACCACCGTCTGATCTTCGGTGCTTGACCTGCGGCATCTTGACTGGTGAAGACTGGGGTTTGGGTCTTGACCAACCGAATCTGGGCTTAAATCAGCCATTATCTGCTGTGAAAAATCCGAGCTCGGCATATGAGCCTGCATTAAAGTCAGGGACATGACCTTTGAAGTACATTAACGTCATAGGTCGTGAAGGGGTTAATGTCATTACCTAATCTCTTTTCTAATATACATTACTTAAAAAATCCCTATTGTTCACTAGACTATCTGACTCCTTTTTTTTATTTTTTTTTTTATCTTCTTCCTGTTTCACGTTGCTTCGTTTGAGAACCCCAAGTGCATACTGGGATTTACAAACAAACCATCATCAGGGAGCAGAGGCTGCCGTCATTGCAGTAGCGCCTGTCCTTTCCCTGAATTAAGAGCCGTCAGTGATGTCCTTTTCAGGGTCTGGGCTAGTTCCTCCTCTACTGAGCATGCGTCTGTTGTCAACATCATCCCACACTGATAACATCACCTCCACCTTCCTGATATAGGGCCACATGGCTCATGTGTTTCGCTGTGACCACTGCACCCTAGTTGCACTCTTGTGAAACAGTGTAAGGCTATGTGCCCATGATGCAGAAATGCTGTGGATTTTTCCTGAGCGTTTCTGCATCTCTCTGGCAGAAAAAACGCATGCGGATTTTACATGCGTTTTTTCTGCCAGGTAGAAGCGTAAGTGAAGCTTTTTTAACATGCGATTTCGCATGCGAGTTGTGAAGCACTTTTCTAAGCGATTTTAGCATCACTTGGAAAAGTGCTTGACAACTTGGTCACACTATAAATCCATGCAAACGGCATGGATTTATATAGTGTGACCAAGTTACGATACTGCAAATGCAGCATCAATAGTAAAAAAAAGAATACAAATGGTGAAAAATAAAAAAAAAACATATACTCACCTGGCCCCTGATCTCCTTCTCCGTTGCGTCCGGTGTCTTCAGCGGCTCGCGGTGGTGTAAAAGGACCTTCCATGACGTCATTTAGTCATGTGACAGGTCACATGACTAAATGACATCATGGAAGGTCCTTTTACCACCGCGAGCAGCCGAAGACACCGGAGAAGGAGACCGGGGGCCATCAGAAGGTGAGTATATGTTTATTTTTTATTTTAATTCTTTTTTAACTACAGGTAGTATGGTACCCGGGACTGAAAGGGAGTCTCCTCTTCTCCAGACACAGGTACCATCTGCGCATTGAACCGCATAATATCCGCATGTGCACATGTAGTCATGCGGATGTTATGCGGTCCAATACAAGTCAATGGTGGCTAAAACGCCGCGATTCCGCAAAATTAATGGTAGTGCTGCGGATTTTTCCGCAATGATAATCTGCAGCGGAAATTTCCCAGCATGTGCTCAGCAAATGCGGATTATCATTGGGGAACATTGCAGACCTTCTACCAAGCGTTTTTTAAGCGTTTCCACGGCGGAATTGCTGCTACGGAAGTGCTTAAAAAACATTGTGGGCATCGTGGGCACGCAGCCTAAGGGGGCTCTCTCTAGCTACCACCTCTCTAACATGCTGTAGCCTTGCTGACCATGCATTCGTTCACAGATAATCTCCAGGTCTGGCTGACACAACTGACACCTTTACAAAATCATCACTATCCCGGAGTCAGTATGAAAAAGGTCCTGAGCTCAATGCTCCCACACATTATTCACATCTTTAAATTTGCTATGACTGAGATAGCTGCTGCTAGTGCCCTTACTACAGTGCCTGACAGAGCCAACCAACAAAACTAGGCTTTTGTTACACGCACGACACTAGGTTCAAATAGGGCGAGACGGGTTTCATAAATTCATTGGAATCTTGGGGGAACCGTTACTCAGGGCAACCATAGGCTGCAGCTTCTCTCAGGCACATGATAGATTCAGTTGCTGACCAGACACATCTGACAAGAGTCTTGTTCAACAGTTTAACAGTGGAATTTAATCTGAAGCATGGCCAGTGCAGTTCAGGGATATTACAGCAACAATCTTCATTACAGCACAGTCTCATAAAGCAGGCACAGGAACCTCAGTCTCTTCAGTAGCATAATTCAGCACAAATTAGATCTCTTGGCAGCACACTTCTATACGTAAACAGCAGGCTTTTCCTTCACAAGGACTCACTAGTACACAACATTCTTTATTCTGCATGGAGATGGAGGGGGGAGGGTTTGATGAGGAAGATGATCTCTGTGACACAATTCCTTCCATTCCTTATCTTCCTGCCTGATGGTAGATTTCCTGAACTAACAGTGCAAGGTATCTGACCTGTGTTGAGTTTCACCCTAGACTTGAATCCTGTTCTCTTTCCTGCACTTCTGTGAGATACAGATCACATACCACTTCTCCCTTTGGCTGCAGCCAGAATAGTAAACAAGTTCCCCACAATCCCCCTGGGGCTCTGCTAACCACTCCCTGTCTCTTGTGACTGTGTTAACTCTTATAGTTGCTGGATCCTTTTGAAGCAACAGCACTATTTCTGCATGTCACACTTTCCCTTCTTTTTTAATGTCGTTCTCGATATTCGTTTTAATTGGTCAAGCTGACCAATTCTGAGACAGTGCTAAAAGTTGAATAACTTTATATACAAATTGGCATTGTCATATTGGCATAAAATTTACAAACATCAATAACAACCTGTTCTTACGACCTTTTGCTTGTAGAACTCCTGAAAGAAATACACAATTAAAACAATCAGCATCTCTTCCGCTGGAGGTTTTCATACGTCTTCAACCAGCTCTCTCTCTCACTAGGCCAAAACAAGTCTTTCCACCAGGTAACATTGTCCATAATGTCTCTCGGTGGTGAATACCACTCAAGTGAGCTTACCTGGTCCGTAGGCAGAAATACCTGTTTCCAATGGACAGTCCTTGGCACTTGACTCGGTTCACCGAGTGTCTCATATGTCAGCATCACAGGCCTCCTCACTTCTCGAGTCGACATCCTCCTGGTAGGTTGTTCCTCAGATACCACGGGTTCCTCGGTTGCAGGAGTTTCTTCTGCCACACTCATTTCTCGAACTTCCTCAAATGATCTTGGAACTGCCTCTGTAAGTTACTGTACTTCTCTTGAATCGTTCGTTTCCACCTGGTCTGGTAATTCTGCTACTCCTAAGTGTCGATCGGTCTCTTCAGTGAACGGTGTTAGATCATCAAATCTGAATTGGACTATATCTGTACTCCTTGGTACAAACTCTGGAGCCTGGGGACTTACTTCACTCTCCTGAGGATGGTACATCCCTCTCCTTGCCGGTCCGAGAAATACAACGGTGTGTTCTTCTTCATGTGAACTTTCAAGATCACTATCCATCTTCGGAGCTTCAGTCTGTGGTGGTCCCTTAGTCGATCTCGGACGATGTTGTTCTACTTCTGGAAAGTCTTGTTGTGGTGGGAGATAATCACAGGGTTGTAGTAAATTCCGATGGACTATTCTGGTTTCCAATCGGATTTCATACACTGGACTGTCATCGGCTTTCCTCCTTACGACCACATACACCTTGTCTTCCCAGTACAAACAAAGTTTTCCCGGACCGCCTTTTGTTCTTGACTAGCACACGGCTTCCCAGTGCCAATTCTGCTCCATAACATTTTCAGTCATAGTACTCCTTGCTCTTGCTCTGTCCTTGCGTAACCACTTTGGACGCTATGTTGTATCCCTCTGCCATCCGTTCCTTCCATTTCCGAACAAACTCTGGATATGTTCTGTAAGTCTCTGATACTGGAGTATCGAACATGATGTCGATTGACAGTCTTGGCGATTGACCGTACAATAGAAAGAAGGGTGAGTAACCCATTGCATTGCTCTTTGTACAGTTATAGGCATGTACCACTTTTGACAGAGAACTATTCCAGTCTTTCTTCTCGTCAGCTGTTAAAGTGCGCAACATCGACAATAATGTCCTACTAAAACGTTTCACTTGTCCATTACCCTCTGGGTGATAGGGCATTATGTGGGATCTCTGAATCCTACAGTACTTTCCTATCTTGGCAAAGATCTGGTTCTCAAATTCTCTTCCTTGGTCATGGTGTAACCTCGTAGGGAACCCAAACCTCAAAGCAAAATCATTGAAGATCTTCTCTGCTGCTGTTCGACCCGCTTTATTGGTGGTGACATATGCTTGAGCAAATCAAGTAAAATGGTCCATCACCACCAAGATGTATTCGTCACCACCCTTGCACGTCTCGAGATGTAGAAAGTCTATTGAGACCATCTCAAACGGATACGTAGTTTGGATGTTGCCCATAGGTGCCCGGGTTGATGTGTTGGGACGTTTATCTTTCAGACCCCCACACTCCCTGGTCACGTATCTCTCAATATCTCACTGCATGTACGGCCAGAAGAAACGTTCACGGATCAAGTTTGTTGTCCTTTCCACTCCCAGGTGTCCCATGTTTTCATGGAGTTCTTTTAAGACCAATCTACGAAATACTCTGGGTAGTACCAACTGCCGGTTTTGACCTCCTTTACGATACAGGATACCGTCTTCACTGAGGTAGAGCTTCATCCATTCTTTAACTAAAACAGATACTGCTGGTGACTCATTATCTCTCTCCCATTTACTTGGAAACCAATTTTGGTCCACATAAAGTAGTATTCTACCATTTATCTGATCTTCCCGTTGTGCTCTATGGATTTTTCCTTTTGGTAGTCGTTGAATAGACAGGGGGTAATCTTGTTCTCTCGCTTTTATGGTGGTTTCCACCGTCAACGGACACCACAATGGTGTGTTGTCCTTTTGATAAGCTTGTACTGCTTGGGCAGTGCTCTCAATTGCTTCCAAACTGACTTCCTCTGAGCTTTCTTGCATGAACTGATCAGGCTCTAGTGGGATTTTCCACAATCTGTCAGCATCCGCCTTGCATTTTCCTGGCCTGTACTTGATGCTGAAATTGAAGTCAGCTAGTTCAGCGACTCATCTCTGACCTGTTGCATTCAGTTTGGCTGTAGTGAGGACATAGGTCAAAGGGTTGTTGTCAGTGTATACCTCAAACTCTTTGCTGTAGTAGAGATAATCTCTAAATGGTTCACAGATAGTCCATTTCAACTCCAGGAACTTCAATTTTCCGGAATGTAGATGGTAATTCTTCTCGGCGTCTGTCAACGTTCTAGAACCTTAACCGATGACTCTCAATTTTCTATCTTGATGCTGATACAGGGCAGCTCCCAGTCCAACTTGAGAAACGTCACAATGAAGAACAAACGGTAAGTTGAAATCAGGATATCCCAAGATGGGTGGTTTTACCAGGTAGTCTACTAGTTCTTCCAATACCTCCTGGTGGTCTGCTGTCCAGAGAATGGGCTTTTGGGATGAAACGGCGTTGCTTCTTTTAAGCCCAGTTCTACCCGCATTCTTCTTTTTCTCCGTGGGTGTTGTTGACTCTGTCGCCCCCCCCCCACCAAGAGGAGGTATAGTGGGGCGGCAATCCTGGAGAAGTTCCGAACGTAAGTACGACAGTAGGAGGGGAATAATAATATCTACCTCAACTCCCCGACAGTTGAGGGCCGCTTGTCTTTTAAGGCCGGTACCAGAGCGATTTCTGCTGGGTCTATGGTATATTCTTCTCCGGACACAATTTTCCCTAGAAATCGGACTTGCCTTTTGAACAGTTCACACTTCTTTGGGGGTCAACTTAACTCCATATTGTTGACTTGATATCGTTGTAATACGGTCCTCACGTGTTCAACATGCTCCCAGAAAGTTTTTCTGTGTACCACATTGTCATCCAAGTACAGCTGGAAGATATTATCCCTCAATCCTTCTAAATATGTCTCCATGCTCCTCTGGAATTTTTCTGGAGCTGAACTGAGCCCAAACGGTATGCAGATCCACTCGTATATCCCGCATGGTGTGATGAATGCTGTCAAAGGTCTACTGGACTCTTCAACAAACCCTTGATGGTATGCTTTACCCTGATCGAGGACAGAGAACCAGGTACTTCCTGATAGGTTATCCAGCATATCTTGAATCTGTGGTATCGGGTGCTGATCAGGTACTGACTTTCGGTTTAGTTCCCGGTAATCACAGCAGAGTCTCAACGTACCGTCCTTCTTCCTAACACAAAGAATAGGAGAGGAATAAGACAGCTTTTACTTTTGGACCCAAACTCTGTTGATTAGATCTTGTAAATACTCTTTCACTTCACGGTGTAATGGTTTTGGCACAGACATGTAACTTCTGGTTACTGGGGTCATGTCTTTCAAATTGATTTCCAACTGCACCAACGGGATACCGCCTATATCAGAGTCATCTTTGGAGAATGCATGACACTCTTCTCTCAGCATCTGTTTTGCTACCGCTCTATCTTCAGCACACAAGTGTTCTAGGGGTACTGGGGGATCCCAGGACCCCGAGGTGGGTCGTGCAATTTCCTCCCCTGGTCAACTCCTGTTCCTTGGTGGGGAGACTGAATTCATGGTAGACCCGTGGGCGGGTCTCACACTGGCTGAATATACAGTTTTAACGGTTTCAATGTGACCTAACACAGTCTTTGGA
Source organism: Phyllobates terribilis (assembly GCF_046119375.1). Lineage (NCBI taxonomy): Eukaryota > Metazoa > Chordata > Amphibia > Anura > Dendrobatidae > Phyllobates > Phyllobates terribilis. The sequence goes on from NW_027364306.1 coordinate 211,717, forward strand.
TCCCTTGTTTCGTAGTATTCATCACCGGTACTTTCACTCGAGTAAACCCACCAGTAGGAATGGTAAGCACAGTCTCACCTTGAACTAGGCCTTCCGGAAGTTCTGATGAGTCTTTTGGCATGAACAGTCTTTTCTGAACTTTTCTTACCAGTTCTACCTGGACTCCACACCTCACCCCCACCATTTGGTTTGCAGGAATGATGTTTGGGCGCCAGCCTACCTTGACTTCTTTTAGGTTCATTGTATTCTGTGCTTTCTTTACTCTATGAATCACATTTTCCACCACGACATTGGGTATGGCAAGCAATGTGACAGTTGCATCCACCACCAGCGTCACTGACTTGTGTTTCATGATGACCTCACTGATTACATTATAACCCAGGATAGGATCCTCTTCCACGTTCTGATCACTGGTCACGAGAAAAGGTACCAAAAGCTCAATGGTGTTGCTGTTGTTCGTGGCCCTCAGTTGGAAAGTCACTTCCACCCAGCCTATGAAAGGGACTTCGGTCAGGTTGACTGCTTTGCCGTGGAGTTCCACTGGTCCTAAGAGTTTGAAGGCACGTATGTGGCAGGTAGCGCCTTCTCCATTCTTCATTTAAAAGGCTCGCTTGGGCTCCTGTGTCCCACAGTGCTGTTATCAGGAGTCCATCTAGCTGGCACTATATAAAGCATCTTTCGCTGATTAGGCCGATGATGCTATCTTTACTGACCGAGGAATCCTCCTCCCAGGAGTTCATCATTTGACCTCCACACTGGGCATTAAGTAACTGATGCCCCTGTCTCTCTTGCAGCTGTTGTAGACGGAAACACACTTGGGGATAGTAATAACGCAGCTGTTTTAGCTCATATGCCGTTCTGGGGTTTGGTGAGATTTGGATTTGCTTCTGGGACCTCCTCTGTGTCGTGGTTACCAGTCGCCCCTCTCTGGCAACCTCCTGTCTTTTAACCCAAAAGACCATGACCATTGGCATTCCTTGGCATAATGTCCTTCCTCACCACATCTTAGTCAGTGTACACATACCGTACTCTGATTTGATGAACGGCACGCTTCACAAGCCGGGTATCTTCTGTTTTGGAACCCACTCCTGGGTCTGAGGGATGCAGGTTCTGTTCTGGAATGAATCAACTTTTTCATCTCAATCAACTCAGCTCGCAGTTCTCCTATTACTTCTTCCCAGTCAGCGCTGGCGGTCCTCTCTTTTGTTGGTGCTTTAAGGTTCCCTCTCGGAGGTGGCACTGGAGGGTCTCCATGATTATCTTCAGACTGGCCACTGGGGGTCTCCAACCTCAGCTGACTCATTTTGGTGATTTAGAAGCTAATTTAAAAAAACATCACAGTATAAGATAATGCCTTATCAACACCAGGTCTGATTACCAAGGCATTGCAGGATGCAGCAAGCCTCCATGATAAAGGCCGGGGCAGCACATGTGCAAAATACTGAGGCAGACAGCCACTCACTAACCTACCAATTCATGGAGGGGGTGACTGTGTAGTATTATACATGCACACCGATGGAGTTTGCATAGGGCACCAATCACTCAGATATGTGTGATGCACAGTGTCTGGCTTGCAGCCTATTGATGACGCCCATACTATTAGATCAGGGGGGCTGCCCAGCACTATATACGTGCACCCCCACAGGACAGACGCCCCAATTTACCCAGCCAACACTAAAGAGGCCTGGCTGCATCCTGCACAAAAATGTGTAAAAAAGATGAAAAATAGTGTATAAGATAAATACACCACATGAGGTAAGGGTCGATATTTTGACCAAAATACGCAAGCTCGCAACCCAGCATCAAGGGTCCCCATACTTGCGAGTCCTAACATTAAACATTAAAAATACGCAAGCTCCATCGGTGTGCGTGTGCACGTATAATACTACACAGCCACCCCCTCCATGTAATCTGACCTGGTGTTGGTAAGGAATTTGTCTTTTACTGTGATATTTTTTGATTTAGGAGCAGAGCCTTTCTTTATCTTTTGTTCGCTCTCTGACTCCAAACTAGCTGCCTCATTCATTTGTTCAATTAGGATTTTGTCCAGAATGCCAGGATCTTCTAGGTACTGTTTCAGCTGCGACTTGATGTATGTACTGATTAACCCTGTTCCCAATGATCTCAAGAACTTCTTCTGGACTAGTCCAGCATCAAACCTCTCGTCCGCTTCTACATCTCTGGATGCAAACAACAGTCTATCCTTCAGTTCAATTTCTCTGCACAAGAAACTTTGGGGTGATTCATTATTTTTCTGTGAGAGGTTAATGAGTCGGTGGAACAATTCTGAAGTACTCTCTTCTTTATAGTGCCCTTTTAAAATCATCTTCAGTTGTTGCAAGGTCAATTGACTCTTCATTTCTAGCATACTACAGAGGTTCATTCCTGGGCTGATCACTTCACCACCCCCTCAACGATTTCATCTGGCTGGTAGCCTTTCTGTAAGCCTGCATCAATCTGGTGAAACAAGTTCATATAAGACAGTTTCTCTTTCTGTTCACACTCTCCAATCTTTCCCAGGATCTTGAATTCTTTACTTATGGTGATTTGTGGTGTTAGAGAGGACTGTCTTCCTGATTTATCTAACCCGAGCAGGTTAAAGGTTCTGTCTGAGTCTGTCACCCGTTAAGAGATTTTGGTCGATTCCTGCAGGGCTGTTGTTAGGGTTTTGAGTTGTTCTTTCAATTCCCGTAGTTCAGTCTGCGGACAGAGATTCCCGCTTTTGGTAATTGGTGCCGTCCCTCCATCCTCCAACTTCAACCTGGTTAGAAACTGTGTTAGCTCCTGGAGGCATGTCCCCATGACGTCTTCAGCTTCTTTCTCCCCCAGCTCATCCATTTTTGCATTAATGGCAGCTAACAGTTGCCTGCGGTTGTGTGCTTTAGAAATCTGTTCTTCTGACATCTTTATATGCTACTGTTCTTAATTCTTCGCAGGTTAACTGAAGAAACCGCTCACTAATTCTGTCTATTTGTATTTCAACATCCATTGCTGCTAGTGAGTTTTCTTTAGGGATGGTCCCCTTTAAGTGGTGTAGCAGAGTTAAGTTGAGGTGCTGTGCTGCTGTATTTTTCCAGACATTTTTCCTCTTCTCCCTCTAGACATTAATCCCCGCTCAGTCCTCCCCATATGGGCCACCAATGTTACACGCACACCGCTAGGTTCAGATAGGGCGAGACGGGTTTCATAAATTCATTGGAATCCTGGAGGAACTGTTACTCAGGATGACCATAGGCTGCAGCTTCTCTCAGGCACATGATAGATTCAGTTGCTGACCAGACACATCTGACAAGAGTCTTTTTCAACAGTTTAACAGTGGGATTTAATCTTAAGCACGGCCAGTGCAGTTCAGGGATATTACAGCAACAATCTTCATTACAGCACAGTCTCATAAAGCAGGCACATGAGTTCATATCACAGCTACTGATGATGACTAAACAGCTCTGACTGTTTACTTATGTTAACCTATCTAGGGAATGCAGAGTGGAGGATAATTACCATGTCTTTCCTAGAGGCTCAGATGATCCTGGCTGTGGATGCTCATGTGATGCTGTGCTGATGCATCATGGTACTGATAGCAAAGTATACAAGAAAAACTTCTTTGTGAAATCCGAGGCTAAAGAGAAGCAAAGATGGGGCTTAACTGCAGGAAACTGAGTAAATTTTATATAAAAGAATTGCAGAGTGTAATAAACTTGGTGAGGGGTATAGTAGCTGGATTGCGTCTTTCATCATGAATTTTTTTTTTTAATTCCAGACATGCTTTATTATCAATACCAATTTAACACTTCTGAAGACATTACAGAAAGAAGACATCAGAAATCAATACAGAGATGGATTTCGTACAGATGGCGGCATTTGATGAGGCATGTTGGCCAATGAAGTTGATATGGGAAAGAATTAACCATGCATTTACATCAGATTCTCCCCGAAGTCATTTGGGTTCCAAAAAGGAGAATATATATGGGTTTTTAGCTCGAACAATGAAAAATATTCTGTGGTCTGGGACACTTTTTGCTCATACTGGAAAGTGAAAACTCCATTCGGCCCTGTTTTACATTTCATTGGACCTCTGTTTATTGATGGAACAAGTAAAGGATTATATGTACCACCATCACTTACTGTCATTGTATCAGATACACATATTTTAATGCCTGCTCGAGCTTCAATGGTGGATGAAAACATTTTAAAAATTTCCCGTTTTGTTATAAACTCTATATAATACAGTGATGTATATGATAAACACATTTGATTTATAAAGGTGTTTTACTTTATATATACTTTGTTGCAAATTTACATTTTCCCCTACAGGTGTTCATATCTCTTATGTAGGTATCTCATGTTAGAAAAAAAATAGTTAATAGGAGTTATATGCATTTACATGTTGTTATAAACATCAATTATGCAGTCATTTTCTTCATTTAAATATATAGTATGGCACCCTCTTGTGTTCAAAGTGTATATCAATGTGCAGGCGCAGTTAATGTGCTTAGTGCTGCTGGACATGCATGCTCGGTCTCTCTCCTCTGTTTACTGTAGACAAGCCAATAGCTGTCTGCAATGGTTCTCAGGTAAAAAGCCGAGCTTTAGCAATAGCCAGGGGCGTACATAGAAATCATGGGGCCCCATAGCAGAAATTCTAATTGGGTCCACCCTCCCAAAAAAAAAATAATTGTCAGCGTCACAGAAGACCATATCTCACAACTTTTCAGCCTTTGTATAGTCATTTTCCTCCTGCTGAAGTCTTAGATTCCTCTTTCAGTGCCCCCATAAAGTATAATGCCAACAAAAGTGCCCACCAAACACAATATGATACCCCCACAGTGAATTCCTCCACATTAGCCTCCACATGCACAGTATAATGACTCAACTGTACCCCACCTCAATTCCTAAGGTAAAGTATGGTGACCCTAACACAGTATAATCCCCCAACTGTGGCCCTCACACAGCCCTCCATGCAGGATAATGGGTCTACATACAGTTTAATTGCCCCATACTATATAATGGCCCTCCAAACAGTAAACAGTATAATGGCCCCCACACAGCCCTCCACACAGTATGATGGACCCCATGCAAACCTTCATGCTGTATACTTTCTTGCATACAGTATAATGGCCCCCCACATAGCCCTCCAAATATTAAAATGGTCCCCCACATAGTCTTCCATATAATGTAATGCGACCCCTCATAATCCTCCATATAGTGGGATGTATTAACAGAAGCATACAGTCTAGATCACGTGAAGTCATTATCGGTCTTTACTCCTCTTTGGTCAGACCTCATCTGGAATACTGTGTACAGTTTTGGGCACCACATTTTAAAAAAGACATAGACAAACTGGAGCAAGTTCAGAGAAGAGCGACCAGAATGGTGACTGGTCTGCAAACCATGTCCTATGAGGAACGGTTGCAGGATTTGGGAATGTTTAGCTTGCAAAAAAGAAGACTGAGAGGAGACTTAATAGCTGTCTACAAATATCTCAAGGGCTGTCACATTGTAGAAGGATCATCTTTATTCTCATTTGCACAAGGAAAGACTGGAAGCAATGGGATGAAACTAAATGGGAGGAGACACAGATTAGATATTAGAAAAAACTTTTTGACAGTTAGTTTGATTAATGAGTGGAACAGGCTGATACAAGAGGTGGTGAGTTCCCCTTCAATGGACGTCTTCAAACAGAGGCTGGACAGACATCTGTCTGAGATGATTTAGTGAATCCTGCTTTGAGCAGGGGGTTGGACCAGATGACCCAGGAGGTCCCTTCCAACTCTACCATTCTATGATAATGCACCCCCTTAATCCTCTATATAGTATAATGCGCCCCATGATCCTCCATATAGCATAATGCACCCCCCATAATCCTCCATATAGTATAATGCATTCCCCATAGTCCTCCATACATTATAATGCACCCCCATGGTCCTTCATAGAATATAATGCACTCCCCATGGTCTTCCATACAATATAATGCACCCCCCATGGTCTACCATAAAATATAATGCACCCCCATGGTCCTCCATACAATATAATGCACCCCCCATGGTTCTCCATACAATATAATGAACCCCCATTTTCCTCTATACAATATAATGCACTTGCCCTGGTCCTCCATATAATATAATGCACCTGTCATGGTCCTCCATGCAGCATCATTTTTGAAACACCATTTTTTTATTGTTAGGAATTTAGAAGGGTTAAAAGTTGACCAGCAATTTCTCAATTTTCAAACAAAATTTACAAAACTATTTTTTTGTAGGGAGCGCATCAGATCTGAAGTGACTATGAGGGGTCTATATGACAAATGACCCAAACGTGACACCATTTTAAAAACTGCACCCCTCAAAGTGCTCAAAGCCACATTCAATAAGTTTATTAACCCTGCAGGTGCTTCACAGGAATTAAAGCAATGTGCAAGGAAAAAAATTAAAATTGAACTTTTTCCCACAAAAATTTCGATTTAGCCCCAAATTTTGCATTTTCACAAGGGTAACAGGAGAAAATGGGCTATATAATTTGTTGTGCAATTTCTCTAACAGCAATCAGAGAGCGGGATCAATGAAATGGGTCCCTGCATTTCTGTCAGTGGAAGCTGTCTGCATGGAGCAGTCACTGTTTGATTTCACACAGTGACCGCTTAAATTCATGATGGACATAGCTCGTCATGATGCGGGAACTGACACTTGCTCATGAAGTGCTATGTTCATCATTCATCGTTAAGGGGTTAAAGGGAAACTGTAAGATCAAAAAACTGGATGAGTTGTAGTTTTTAATGACAACTTTTTACCATATAATGTTCTGTTAAATGGGAAAACAAATCCAAGTGGGGTGAAATGGTGACAAAAATGCAATTTCTTCACTGTTTTTTGGGGATTGTTTTTACAGAAGTCATTCTGCAGCAAAATTTACTTGGTAATATGATTCTCCCAGTCAGTATGATTACAATACCAAACTTTTTATATTTTAAGGGGAAACAGTCATGTAAAAAAAGCTATTAACCTGCAGATATGAGGTTAATCTGCAGGTTAATAGCGTTCTAAAGCTGCCTGGTTCACGCACTGAGAGCCCCGCTGCCAGAAGGGAATTACCTTTATTCTTTGCAGCAGCCTCAGGCTTTCAACCATAGGGGTATGGCTAGTGCAGCTTCAGTCGCTGCTCAGTGCATAATGAGCGATGGCTGTAGCTGCGCCCCGGCACTGTTTGACAGCCAGCTCTAAACCTGAGCTCTAATGTTGAGCCGGCTGTCAGTCAGTGCCAGGGCGTGGTTTCAGCCACCACTCACTATGACGGAAGCTACACCGGCCGCACCAGTATGACTGAAAGCCCGAGGCTGAAGAGAGGAATAAAGTTAATTTCCTCCCGGCTGCAGGGCTCTCAGTGTGGGCACCGGACAGCTTTAGAACGCTATTAACATGCAGAGTTACCCCATATCTGCAGGTTAATAGCATTTTTTTTTAACATGAGAGGTTTATTTTAATAGTTAAGAAAATTCAGAACCTTCTTTAACAAAAAAGGTTATTGTCACTATTTTCTGAGACTGGTAACCTTTTCTATTTATTTTTTTGTCCAAGGAACTGGGTGAAGGCTTATTTAATTGGTTTAATTGTTTTTTATTGTATGTTTGGGGAGAAGCGCAGAAACCAAGAGATGTTTCATTTTTTTGCCTTCCACCATTTAACGTACACTTTAAGTACTTTTATACGTTGAGCCTTTTAGCACAGAAATAATAAGTTTACTCTTGTACTGCAGTGCGTAAGACGTGCCAGTGACTCACTGACACAGCCTGTTAGGCCCTGCTTATAGCAGAATCAACAAACCACCGTACTGTGGGGTCATCAGATGACCTTGGGGTACCATGGCAATTATCACCATCAGCGATTAGGATCACGGGGGGGGCGATGGTATCAAACGGAATCTTTAAAACCCCTTTTAACAACTTAGGTGCTGTTGTCGCAATTGACAGTGGAAAGGGGTTAATTGGGCCCGATCGTTTCCAAAACCGGTAGGGGCCGAAGCTGCAGGGTGTCAGTTTTCGTATACAGCTGTCACTCATGAGAATTTTGCTCACTTGCAGGTGCTATACACTTATTCCTAATCGCCGATCAGGAATGAGGCCTCTTTATGACTGATGTTTTAATGTGTATTGGTGGTTTTTAAAGGGAATCTGTCACCACTTTGGAGTTACCAGACCTCTACTATGGGCATACAGAGTATAGAAAAGTAAATCTATACATACCTGTATGGCCCATGGTAGAGGTCTGAATGCAGAGAAATGTAGTTTTATCTCCTTGGTTTTTCACAGGCTTGGTGTCCCCCGGATGCCAAGCTATCTTCGCCCATCTGCTTGTTCTTCCACCAATTCCCCGCCTATGTACATGTTTACCATATTTCCCCCCCTCCCTGCACGTCACAGGGCCCTGTGACATGCGCTTTTTTCCCCCTCACCTCCCGGCGCATGCGCAAAGCGCAGCTCACGGGGAGCGAGCTTTGTTTCCTCCCAGGCCCGTTTGGCTGAGTACAGTGCAGCAGTGTTCTATTGCGCAGGTGCCGGGGAGTCACTGTGAAAGTCTCATTTATACTAACATAAGCCCATCTTTTTATAGGGGTGGCTTGGTTACATAAGAGATTGCATAATGGTTGCATAACTATTTGCATGAGTATTGGTAAGACAATGATTTGGCAGAAATACTGATTTTGTGAGATGATGGATTGTCTTTATGGCACCTGAACTACTGTACGTCTCAAATACCAGCGTAAATAGTTTGTCCTTGGCCGAATAGAAGCCTGGAGTTTCTCATTGTTCCATCTCAAAAGGGAAATTTTATCTTCACTTCAGAAGCCAAACTCCCATCCAGTCAAAGCCAAATATTGCACAATATAGTACAAACAAGGATGAAGTGCAGACATAAGATAACGCCACTAAAGAATATTCAGGAAACAAAAATCAAAATGAAAAGGAAATGTAGCAATTTCTTTCACAATTCCCCTTTTTTATCATCTTGCATACCTTTCTAAAATACCTTCCCTGCCTCACCATCACAGGTCTGCAAGACAACCCTACTACATAAGGTCCAAGGCTAAACCTATGTAAATTATGGGATGATAGTCCTGCACAGCATCTATTCAGATGAATCTTGTTAGTCAGACTTTCTATGCCTATCTACCATTACTCTAACAGTTTAAAACAATGTATCAATATTATAATAAAAGATATATAATTGATTTATAACTGCAAACATTATAGATGATATAGTCCATATGAATTAAAGATTAACCACTGAGTGACCACCAATATGACTTAAAACTGACCTGAGCTATAAGTGAATTTAGCATCCTCCTACGGGTGAAAATGCAGCAGCTGTCGGCTGTACACTATAGCTCACTTTAATTACAAATTCCCTAACGTATCCTCCCCAGTCTGACTTCTTGCCTCTTTTTTTTAAACTTCCAATGGAATTTTGTTTGAGAACTCCCAATGCATGCTGAGATACTCAAATGAGCCCTCATCAGGGGGCAGAGGCTGCAGTCACCTCCGTAGCCTCTGCTGCCTCCCAAAAACAAAGCGGCATCAGCGACGTCTGTTTCAGGGCTGGGCTAGTCCTTACTCTAATGATAATGTGTCGGTTGTAAATTCTGACGTATTCTCACTATGAGCTTCCTGTGCTATATTCTTTTGAATTCACAGTGCGCTCCCTTGCCAGCTTTAGAGAGAAATGACAAGCCAGAAGGAGAGAACAATATAGCAAAGAGAAGCCCAAAAAGGTTATATATAAAAATGCAAAAAGTTTATTTAGAACAATTTAAAAACTGTAGTAGCAGGTCACCAAGAAAATTCCAGGAGACAGTGCAGATAGACCAACGCATTTCAGCTTAGCGCCTTATTCTAGAGAGAAATGACAAGCCAGAAGGAGAGAGCACTCTCAGTAGAAATTGTAAGGAGACCACGAAGCAAGCAATGACTAGCCCATCCCCTGAAACACAGGTCACAGATGACGCTTTGTTAAAAGGTCCGCAGCCTCTGACTCCTGATGTTGTCCCGTGTGAGTATCCCAAAATTCACTGGAATTCTCAAATGAAACATCATTGGTGTTGCACAGCTTCTGGATACCCACAGTTGCGGTAGAAACTTCACAGAGCAGATTACATGGGATAACAAGCTTTTACTTCTCAGAACATGAGGTAAAGGAAAAAATGCGCAGTCACTCAGTACTGCACCAGGAAGTAAGAACAAAACTGAAAGTACAAGAGAGACTTTTTTTTCTTTTACAATACAGTAAACAAGGAAACTTTACACAACATCGCCATCTACTGTCAGATCAGCATAAAGTCCCCCTTCACACAAACAAAGAAGTCCACAACTGTTGCATATACCAACACCCTTTCTCAACAGTAAGGACTTATTCAGTCAAACCTAATTTCTTCATTATTCTCTGATGTTTTTCAGCATTCAATGCCTTTGTGAAAATGTCTGCTGTCATATCTTCAGTTGGACAATATTCTAATTTCAGGATTCCTTGTTCCTGATGGTCCCTCAAGAAATGATACTTCACATCAATGTGCTTGGTTCTTGGGTTAACTCTTTCCATCTGAGCAAGAACAAGACATCCCTGATTGTCCTCATTTATTTTTGTTGGTTCCAACTGTGCTTGTCCTAGGTCTGTTAGCAATTGTCTAAAACCATAGAACTTCTTGACGCGCATGTGCTGCTGCAACATATTCTGCTTCTGTTGATGACAGCATTACTATTGATTGTTTTTTACTAGTCCAACTAATTGGTCCACCTGAGAGAAAGAAAAGATAGCCACTGGTAGATTTTATGTCAGTTGGATCTCCAGCCCAATCCGCATCAACGTATACAGATAAAATGCATTCATCACTTGTAGGCAGTTTCAGTTTAACATTGCTGGTTCATTTCAAATAACTTATTACTCTCTTCACAGCATTCCAATCCGCTTTATTTCGCTTGGACACTTTTCTACTCAGAATTCCTACTTCTGCTGCAATGTCTAGCCTTGTAACAGTCGCTAGATACAGTAATTTTCCTATCGCCATTCTGTACTCTTCATTATTTGGTAACACATTTTTCTCACTACTCATCTCTTTAAGATAATTAGTTTCCATTAGAGACTTTGCTGGTTTTGCATCCTTCAATCCAAATGTTTCGGATATGTCTTGAATCATGTGATTTTGATTAAGTAGGAAACTTCCATCTTCTTCTCTTTCTATTTTCATTCCTAAGTACGGTTTCACATTTCCCAAGTCTTTGATCTCGAAATGTTGATTCAGGATTTTTAGTATGTCCTCTTTATCTCTTTTTCAAAACGAACTAAAATGTCATCAACATATATGAGTACATAGATCCATCTGACCATTAGTCTTTTTGTGTACAGGCAAGGATCAGCTTTGCTTCTTTTAAATTTTTCATTTGTGAGCACCTCTGTGATTTTATCATTCCACACTTTAACAGCTTGTTTTAAACCGTATATACTTTTCTGTAATTTGCACACCATGTTTGGGTTACTTTCATCTTTGAATCCTGGAGGTTGTTCCATGTAAATATCTTCTGTTAAGCTTCCATTCAAAAATGCTGTCTTTACATCCAGATGTTTCAGTTCCATTTGTTTCATTTCTGCAACTGCAAACAAAGTTCTTATTGTAGTATGTTTGACAACTGGAGCAAATGTTTCATCATAGTCTTCTCCATATTTTTGAGAATAACCTTTAGCTACGAGTCTTGCTCGGCATCGTTCAGCTGTGTCATCTGTTCGTTACTTTACTTTAAAAACCCATTTACATCCTATAGCTTTTCTTCCTTCTGGTAATTCTGTTAGTGTCCATGTTTTTGAGTCATGCATGGATTTTATTTCTATTTCTGTTGCCTCTATCCATTTATTGGCTTCTTCTTCAGGAAGTCGAGATATGTCTTCCCAAAGTGATGTGTGCACACCATGTATACGATGCGTGTATACGATATACGATGTGTGTACACCGTGTAAATGATGTGTGTGCATCGTGTATCCGATGTATGTGCACCGTGTATATCATATGTTTACACTGTGTAAATGATGTGTTTGAACTGTGTATACGATGTGTGTGCACCGAGTATCCAATGTGTGCTCACTGTGTATCCGATGTGTGTGCACCGTGTAAATGTTGTGTGTGCACTGTGTATCTGATGTGTGTGCACCATGTAAATGATGTGTGCGCACAGTGTAAATGGTGTGTGCACACCCTGTATCCAATGTGTGTGCTCTGTGTATCTGATGTGTGCACACCGTGTATGTGATGTGTGTGCACTGTGTAAATGATGTGTTCACACAGTGTAAATGATGTGTGCACACCCTGTATCCAATGTGTGTGCTCTGTGTATCTGATGTGTGTGCACCGTGTAAATGATGTGTGCGCACCGTGTATGTGATGTGTTCACACAGTGTAAATGATGTGTGCGCACCGTGTATCCAATGTGTGTGCTCTGTGTATCTGATGTGTGCACACCGTGTATGTGATGTGTGTGCACTGTGTAAATGATGTGTGCGCACCGTGTATGTGATGTGTTCACACAATGTAAATGATGTGTGCGCACAGTGTAAATGATGTGTGCACACTCTGTATCCAATGTGTGTGCTCTGTGTATCTGATGTGTGTGCTCTGTGTATCTGATGTGTGTGCACAGTGTAAATGATGTGTGCACACCCTGTATCCAATGTATGTGCTCTGTGTATCTGATGTGTGCACACCGTGTAAATGATGTGTGCGCACCGTGTAAATGATGTGTGCGCACCGTGTATCTGATGTGTGCGCACCGTGTAAATTATGTGTGCGCACCGTGTAAATTATGTGTGCGCACCGTGTATCCAATGTGTGTGCTCTGTGTATCTGATGTGTGTGCTCTGTGTATCTGATGTGTGTGCACAGTGTAAATGATGTGTGCACACCCTGTATCCAATGTATGTGCTCTGTGTATCTGATGTGTGCGCACCGTGTAAATGATGTGTGCGCACCGTGTATCTGATGTGTGCGCACCGTGTAAATGATGTGTGCGCACCGTGTAAATTATGTGTGCGCACCGTGTATCCAATGTGTGTGCTCTGTATATCTGATGTGTGCGCACCGTGTAAATGATGTGTGCTCACCATGTATCCGATGTGTGTGTACAGTATATCTGATGTGTGTACCATGTATCTGATGTGTGTACCATGTATCCGATGTGTGTGTACAGTATATCTGATGTGTGTACCATGTATCTGATGTGTGTACCATGTATCCGATGTGTGTGTACAGTATATCTGATGTGTGTACCATGTATCTGATGTGTGTACCATGTATCCGATGTGTGTGTACAGTATATCTGATGTGTGTACCATGTATCTGATGTGTGTACCATGTATCTGATGTGTGTACCGTGTATCTGATGTGTGTACCATGTATCTGATGTGTGTACAGTGTATCTTATGTGTATCTGATATTTCTGCTGTACTGTCTGTCTAAAGATGAGAGCTCATCTAGAAAACTCAGGATGAACAATGTCATAGATCCCAACCAGATAAGCTAATGAAACACTACACAATGAAATTCATAATTGTACCCATAGACCGTGAATGGAATATAGATTTACCCTGATACAGAGCAATACACATGTTTTAGCCTATTTTATGTCTGGCATTCTGTACAAGAACCAGGAAGCTCAGGATGCACAATGCTTCTGTATACATGCATAAGTGAAATGTATTTTTCTGTCAGTATATTTCATTAATATGTCATTAGGTTATATGTATAGCATTGTTTATCCTGAGTTTTTTTATTCAGAAGTAATAAAACTGACACACGTATATTGTTATGTATTAGAGAAAATTTAAACTCCACTTAGGGTCTATGAGAATAACAATGAATTTCATTGTATACAGCAGGGGTCTCAAACTCAGCTGGGCATATGGGCCGCACACGGAAAAACATTTAATTTGGGGGGCCGCATTATTTGCATGACAAAGTGACATTTTTAGTGATACCATTTTATCTTCTATACACCTTTTGAACTGGTCCTCATCTTGCAGACATGGTCTCCCCTCCAGGTCCCCCATATTGCAGACATAGTCTCCCCTCCAGGTCCCCCATATTGCAGACATAGTCTCCCCTCCAGGTCCCCCATATTGCAGACATGGTCTCCCCTCCAGGTCCCCCATATTGCAGACATGGTCTCCCATCCAGGTCCCCCATATTGCAGACATGGTCCCCCATCCAGCAGACATGGTCTCCCATCATGGTCCCCCATATTGCAGACATGGTCCCCCATCCAGGTCCCCCATATTGCAGACATGGTCTCCCATCCAGGTCCCCCATATTGCAGACATGGTCCCCCATTAAGCAGACATGGTCTCCCATTATGGTCCCCCATATTGCAGACTTGGTCCCCCATCCAGGTCCCCCATATTGCAGACATGGCCCCCATCCAGGTCCCCCATCCAGCAGACATGGTCCCCCATATTGCAGACATGGTCCCGCATCCAGGTCCCCCATATTGCAGACATGATCTTCATATTGCAGACATGGCCTCCCATCCAGGTCTCCCATATTGCAGACATGGTCCCCCCTCCAGGTCCCCCATATTGCAGACATGGTCCCCCATATTGCAGACATGGTCCCCCATCCAGGTCCCCCATATTGCAGACATGGTCCCCCCTCCAGGTCCCCCATATTGCAGACATGGTCCCCCATATTGCAGACATGGTCCCCCATCCAGGTCCCCCATATTGCAGACATGGTCCCCCATCCTGGTCCTTATGTTGCAGACATGTCCCCCATCCAGGTCCCCCCCCATACTGCGCACAGGGCCACCCTCCGCCCCATACTGCGCTCAGGGTCCCCGTCCCCCCATACAGCGCTCAGGGTTCTCGTCCCCCATACTGCCCACAGTGCTCCCCCTATACTGAGGACAGAGGAAAAAAAAAGTGCTCACCTGTCCTCCGTTCCCTCAGAGTCCTTCCTGCACCTGTGGCCCCCAGACACAGACCCCGTAACGATAGCGGCTCTCTCCAGCAGCCGCCGACATCAGCGCTGTAATGCAGTGTATTGCCGCGCAGAGACCGGCTCTCTGCACAGCAATACCAGTGTCAGCCGCCGGCCTATCAGAGGCCAGCAACTGACATCTGCGCATGGCAGTGACGTCATACGCTGCTGCGCTGGGACGCAGATGGCAGCTGCTGGCCTCTGATAGGCCGGCGGCTGACACTGGTATTGCTGTGCAGAGAGCCGGTCTCTGCGCGGCAATACCCTGCATTACAGCGCTGATGTCGACGGCTGCTGGAGAGAGCCGCGATCATTACGGGGTCTGTGCCTGTGGGCCGCAAGAAGCAGCCAGAGGGGCCGCGTGTTTGAGACCCCTGGTATAGAGTATCATCAGCTTATCTGTTCGGCATCTATAGCATTGCTCAGGCTGGACATGCTGGTTCATGAACTGTATGACAGAAGTATAATAAAGATTGACAAGCATGTTTTACTATGTATCAGTGCAAATTTATATTTCATTCCATATATTTTATTAATATTTAATTGAGTGGGATGTGTAGAGTAGCATTGTGCATCCTGAGACTCCTGATTCATGTACAGAATGCCAGACATAAAATACACTAACACACGTATATTCCTATGTAATAATAAGTATATATTTCATTGATGGTTTCTTGGGTACAAATTGGGTATGAATGGTATGAATGTGATTCATGTCAGTGTCCCATTCCCTGATGAAGCCGCACCTGAGGTGAAACATGTTGGGGAGACTTGTGATTTAATGTCTGCTTGTCCTATTCTGTTATAAAGTTGGTGACTTCCCGTGTTTCGTCCATATCAAATATAGGTGTATACCTTATAATATGAGATTGAACAGATTAGGGACAATATTTTAGTAATACCCTACAGCAAGTTTTCTACAATTAAAAATTAAAGTTATATTTTATGACTTATTAGTGAGGGATTCCAATATGGGGTCCGTTCCTTTGCACTTATGCTTAGGATTTCTATATGCAGATATATCCAATCTTACTATTTGGATCTGTAATATACTGTCTGTCTCCATCCTTTTTGGAGGCCTATTGCCCTTTCTTTTTAATTGGTTTCTTGTTTTTATGTATTAATAATAATAAAATTATATTTTAATTATCAAGCTGGAATCTCTTTATATCTGACAGCACTTCTACTTGTTGTAACAGATACGGATTATGAATGATTTAAATATCATATCATGTGACATATTTCTCCATACACAGTTTTACATGTGAAGCCCTGAATGATCAGATGCTTCTTCCTTGATTCTGTCATTTATATAAGTGACAGGTGGAATGAACCAATCAGCTGCTTGCTCTGTTTTCCATCATTTCAGAGTGACAGTAGAACCAACCAATCAGATGCTTTCTTTTTCTGCCCCTTGTGAGATGACAGTTGGAATGTGTCGGTTGGTTCCGGTGAGGAGCTTCTGGTTATATCTGACCCCAGCCCTGGTACTGTGCAGATATGGGACGTCACGTGCCGCCTCTTCTGGGATGTAAATGACAATATATCATGTCTTCTGTAGGGACAGTGTCATGTACAAGCTGATATATCAAAGTCATAGAAGTCCACGTTCCAGCAGAGATCTCAGCACAAAGACTCAGCGTCTTCCGCACAAGTCACCGTCCAATGATCTGCAAGTTACTTCCAGGTAACAGAATATATATGGAAAATTACTGGCAAGACGGTAAATTCAGAGGGTTAAACCTATGTACAATGTAACTTATTATTTTGACCCACTAAGAGCAGAATTGAAACCGAACAGAATAACTACCTGCCCTAAATGCCAGACACCTAAGACTGTATCTCATGGGTTTTGGTTATGTACTCATTCAGGTAATCAGTGGAGGATTGTCGGGGAGGGGGTGAAAGAAATTTGAGGTCTCAACTCATACTGTTTAATTCATGGTCTGAAGGCAATGATATAGAAAGGACCAGCCCCGGCACTCACGTGTTGATTAAATGCTTCTTTAATGGCAATCCACATAAAGCAAGACATTTCAGCCTCTCCCAGGCTTTTGTCAATTGTGGCACAACACATTCAACATGATTATATGTCACATATAGCCACGGAAATGACTTCATATAAATTAACATAAAAAGGAGGAAACAAAAAGAAAAAATATGCAAAACATTCTAGGTATATTGGTTCCTCCTTTTTATGTTAATTTATATGAAGTCATTTCCGTGGCTATATGTGATATACAATCATGTCGAATGTGTTGTTCCACTATTGACAAAAACCTAGGAGAGGCTGAAATGTCTTGCTTTATATGGATTGCCATTAAAGAAGCATTTAATCAACACGTGAGTGCCGGGCTGGTTCTTTCTATTTGTTCAAGTTGATTCCCCATGTTCACCAGCTTGTATACATAGTGTCGACTATTCATTGACTTTACTTGAAGGCAATGATGGCTCCAAACATTATATGTATCCATCTTGTTTATTACATGTGCTCCAACTTGAAACATTGGTTGTAAGATCAGTTACCACCTTGTCCGAACTAATCACAAAAATAAAACAAAAATATTACACACCGATAGGGTAGATGCCGAAAAAAGGAGGAACAAGCAAGTAAATTCCTAACAAAATGGAAGCTACTGTATCTATTTCTAGATATTGCTCAAAGAAAGAAATAACGTAGAAGTGACCTTCTAGAGTCTGAAAGCAAAATTGGCAATTTATTGAGATTTCAATGTCCCAGTTGAATGTAGATGAATATTGTTATGTGTATTTGTGTATTTATGGTAATGATTATAGATTTTGATTTTAGGTTTTGTTACATAGGGATCGCTTTTCTCTGCATTTGATAATGTAATATGTATTGTGATATTCTGAGGCCTGCGCGCCCAACACTCTGTAGATGAACCCCCTATGTGCGAGCGAGCTTTATATTTTGTGTTGTATTCATTGCATTGTAAAATCAAATAAAAATTACTTACAAAAATGAGTCATACCTAATGATCCTGATTGTAAAGCAACTATTGATTGTATAATTGATTGCGTCTTTGTCATAAAAAGCTACAAATGTTTTAATCTGAGAAAACGAAATAAAAATTCACTGAAAATAAAATAAAAATGAGTCAGTGGGTCCTACTCTATGGGGAAAGAGCGGACATATTGCCTGTGCTGCGGGGAATAAATATGGATGATACTCTAACATAAATAATGGAAGCCTATGAACATCACTGGGAAAAAAGAAAACTAGAAAAATGTTCAAAAACAAAATACACTTTGGTACATTGGTGAGCATTCATAGGAGCACAGGTCGCACCGCTTATTTTACAGCAGGTTACGAATACTCTTTTTTGCAATTTTGAGGAGTATTTTTATACAAGAAGTAATAATTTGCAGTAACTCACATTTATAGTAAACAGGTTTCCATAATGCTAAGACCTCGCTATATATGCAGGTACACACGCAGGACCGGTTTTAGACATATTGGGGCCCCCAATCCTGAAATATTCCACCAACAACACTGTTTGGCCTCGTGCCCATGTTGAGTATTTGGTCAGTATTTTATATCAGTATTTGTAAGCCAAAATCAGGAGAGGAACAATCAGAGGAAAAGTATAATAGAAACACGTCACCACTTCTGTATTTATCACCCACTCCTGTTTTTGGATTACAAATACTGATGTGAAATACTGACCAAATACTGAATGTGTGAACGTAGCCTTACACTGGTACCAGTGTAATCAATGTGCCATCAGTGTGTCATTCGTGTGCCGTGTGTGTGTCATCGTGTTTTTCCTGTATGGATACTGGAAATGAAATTACAATGCTTCCACTATGCTTTCAATGTTAAACACATACACACGGCACATGGACTGTACCCAGGTGCCATCCGTGTGCTGGATGTGTTTACACCCATAGACTTGTATTGGCCCCTGTCATCCGGCTGCAGGGAAAAAAATGGACATGTGAGCAGCACCATAGGTTGAAATGAGTACATTTGGAATCCCTAAAAAAAATGTCACACGTACTGTATGGATGCCACACGTGCCGGAAACAGTGACGTAGGAAGGGGGCCTCAGCGTAGGGTCACACGACCGTATAAAACATCTTTCAGAGTTTCATTCTGAAAAGTGGAGCAATTTTTTTCTCACTTGTCTTCCGTGTACAATCCGTGTTTTACAGCAGCAGTTATTAACCCTTTACAGGACCATTTACAGTTTCTTATGTTACAGAACTGCAATGTAAAATCGGATTCTACATTGTGGCATCTGATTTTTTATGACGCACCCATAGGCTTGAATGGGTGTCTCATCTGGTTTATGGTAGGAACTAGTGCATGCTGCAATTCGGTCAGTGGAAAAAAAATCCCTCATCTGCACTGCCCCATTGGATCACATTGGTCCGAGTGCTGTCTGGTTTTATCACGGTTAACACTCGGACTGAAAGTACAGTCATATGAATGAAATCTAACAGTCAAATAGAAAACATTAGCAGAATTTCCATCTTTTTGTACATTCTACCTCACAAATGGCAGAATAAAAAGTGATAAAATAAAGTCCTATATGTCCCCCAAACTACCCTGCTAAATCCCCTCTGTCTTTAGTGCCGATGCTCCCGTGTCCCTGATAGTCATTATTCAATTTGCAGCTAGAGGTAGAGCCACAAGATCACTGCAGCCAAGTACCACGACTGCCATAGACTTCTAGAGCATCAGTGCTGGAGCCGCGGGGGAGTCATCATTTCATGAGAATTATTTTTACACTCGCAGAAAACCCCTGTAAGGTCTGTTCACTTGCACAGTTTTTCTGCGGATTGTTCTGCATCAAAAACCAGAGTGTTGGCAGGAAAAATTCTGCGTTTTTTCAGCCTTTTCGTTTCCCATTCATTTGAATAGGGAAAAAAAACACTGCAAAAATGCTGGAAGAATTGACATGCAACGGATTTATAAAAAAAAAGTGTCTTGTGGTCTGTGTCTGTCTGTCTGCTGTACTGGGAGAGTTTGGAGTTGTATAGTAGACTGCACTATTCCATACTATAGTATGTTCAACCCTTTTCACACTTTTTCTGCAGTGCGTCCGGGGGCTCTGCTTGAATCCCCCCAAAATAGGATTCACACAAATTCCCGATGGGGCCACAGACTACAATGACACAAGCGGACTTCAAATGAATTCCATTTGCTTTTTTTTCTGATATTGATCCTCTGATTTAGTTTCTTAAAGTCCCTGTTTGTGTTTTTTCTTCTAAGCGTCCATTTTTCTGTGGCTGTTGGAACAGACAGACATATACAGAAAAAAATCACACATGGAATTCATTTGAAGTTCATTCCTGTCATTGCAGTCTATGGCTCCATAGGAAATTCAGGCAGAAACCACCAGGCTCAGTAAAGAAAAACAGTGTGAACAGGCCCTAATGTAAAACGCTTACATAAGACATAAACTGTGCTTAGAGATGATCCCTATTATGGTGACACTACAATTACAGAACTATATATGCAGCACATAACAGATATACCCTATACATGTACACACATATTTTATATACACTGCTCAAAAAAATTAAGGGAACACTCAAATAACACATCCTAGATCTGAATGAATGAAATACTCTCATTGAATACTTTGTTCTTTACAAAGTTGAATGTGCTGAAAATAAAATCACACAAAAATCATCAATGGAAATCAAATTTATGAACCAATGGAGGCCTGGATTTGGAGTCACCCCCAAAATTAAAGTGGAAAAACACACTACAGGCTGATCCAACTTTGATGTAATGTCCTTAAAACAAGTCAAAATGAAGCTCAGTATTGTGTGTGGCCTCAACGTGCCTGTATGACCTCCCTACAACGCCTGGGCATGCTCCTGATGAGGTTGTGGATGGTCTCCTGTGGGATCTCCTCCCAGACCTGGACTAAAGAATCCGCCAACTCTTGGGCAGTCTGTGGTGCAACGTGACGTTGGTGGATGGAGCGAGACATGATGTCCCAGATGTGCTCAATCGGATTCAGGTCTGGGGAACGTGCGGGCCATTCCATAGCTTTAATGCCTTCATCTTGCAGGAACATCTGACACACTCCAGCCACATGAGGTCTAGCATTGTCCTGCATTAGGAGGAACCCAGGGCCAACCTCACCAGCATATGTTCTCACAAGGGGTCTGAGGATCTCATCTCGGTACCTAATGGCAGTCAGGCTACCTCTGGCAAGCACATGGAGGGCTGTGCAGCCCTCCAAAGAAATGCCACCCCACACCATTACTGACCCACAGCCAAACTGGTGATGCTGAAGGATGTTGCAGGCAGCAGATCGCTCTCCACGGCGTCTCCAGACTCTGTTACGTCTGTCACATGTGCTCAGTGTGAACCTGCTTTCATCTGTGAAGAGCACAGGGTGCCAGTGGTGACTTTGCCAATCCTGGTGTTCTGTGGCAAATGCCAAGCGTCCTGCACGGTGATGGGCTGTGAGCACAACCCCCATCTGTGGACGTCGGGCCCTCATACCACCCTCATGGAGTCTGTTTCTAACCGTTTGTGCAGACACATGCACATTTGTGGCCTGATGGAGGTAATTTTGAAGGGCTCTGGCAGTGCTCCTCCTGTTCCTCCTTGCACAAAGGCGGAAGTAGCAGTCCTGCTGCTGGATTGTTGCCCTCCTACGGCCCCCTCCACATCTCCTGGTGTACTGGCCTGTCTCCTGGTAGTGCCTCCAGCCTCTGGATATTACGCTGACAGACACAGCAAACCTTCTTGCCACAGCTCGCATTGATGTGCCATGCTGGATGAGTTGCAGTACCTGAGCAACTTCTGTGGGTTGTAGAGTCCGTCTCATGCTACCATGAGTGTGAAAGCACAACCAACATTCAAAAGTGACCAAAACATCAGCCAGAAAGCATTGGTACTGAGATGTGATCTGCGGTCCCCACCTGTAGAACCACTCCTTTATTGAGTGTGTCTTGATAATTGCCAATAATTTCCATCTATTTTCTATTCCATTTGCACAACAGCATGTGAAATTGATTGTCAATCAGTGTTGCTTCCTAAGTGGACAGTTTGATTTCACAGAAGTTTGATTTACTTGGAGTTATATTCTGTTGTTTAAGTGTTTCCTTTATTTTTTGAGCAGTGTATATACATTATACACATACTGTAATGCACACGCCCGGGCTGAGCGGCGTGTGCGTGTGATTGTAGTGATTCCACTGGACCGTGCCGGAGAGTGAATGCCTGGAGGGGCGTAACTAGGTATTCACCTGATCCGACCAGGGTCGCACGACGGCATACGACGCCAGTGCACCAAGGAGGAACCGAGCAGAGGGACCAGGTGCTACTCCAGGACAGACCCCAGACACGGCTGTTGACCCACACAGGGGAACACAGGAACAGACTGGTAGGCTGGCGCACAGACTGGTGGGTATAGGCAGGCACGACTGGTATGCAGGCAGGCGGGTATGCAGGCAGGGGGGTACAGGCAAGCACGGCTAGAGTGCAGACAGGGAGGCACTAGCAGGTAGGAACACAGGCGGGATAGGACCCAGTACACACTGGGACTCAGGAACAATACAGGCAGAGGGGTACAGGCAAGCACAGCTAGAGTGCAGACAGGGAGGCACTAGCAGGTAGGGACACTGGTGGGATAGGACCCAGTACACACTGGGACTCAGGAACAGAACCACAGATGTGGCGGACAAACACAGCAGAGTGAGGCCGCCCAGAGAGATGAGCGAGAGCAGGGCAGGGCAGGACGAGGCCGCCTGGAGCGGTGAGAATGAGTAGAGCAGGACAAGGCTGCCAGGAGCAGTGAGCAAAGGGTCAGAGCTGAGCGAGACTGCCGGAGCAGTGAGCAAGAGTAAAGCAGGACGAGGCCGCCTGGAGCGGTGAGCAAGAGTGGAGCAAGACTGCCGGAGCAGTGAGCAAAAGGATAAGAGCGGAGCGAGACTGTCGGAGCAGTGAGCAAAAGGGTCAGAGCGGAGCAAGGCTGCCGGAGCAGCGAGCAAAGGAGTCAGAACAGGCTAGAACCGCCGGAGCGGTGAGCAAAGGAGTCAGAGCAGGCTAGAACCGCTGGAGCGGTGAGCAAAGGAGTCAGAGCAGGCTAGAACTGCCGGAGCGGTGAGCAAAGGAGTCAGAGCAGGCTAGAACCGCCGGAGCGGTGAGCAAAGGAGTCAGAGCAGGCTAGAACCGCCGGAGCGGTGAGCAAAGGAGTCAGAGCAGGCTAGAACCGCCGGAGCGGTGAGCAAAGGAGTCAGAGCAGGCTAGAACCGCCGGAGTGGTGAGCAAAGGAGTCAGAGCAGGCTAGAACCGCCGGAGCGGTGAGCAAGGCAGAGCAGGGGGGACAGGGCTCTGTTCACACAGAACAGACAGGAAGAGAAAGGCAGAGCCAGATACCCACAGGGTACTTGCAGTGAAGTAGCGAGTGGACCACAAACTCACAAACGGGAGTACAGAGACAACAAGCAGGAGTTAGGTACGAGTTCAGACTCTGCAGAAAAAGGAAGGGAACGGACATCGGACATAGAGGCAAAACAGGTAAAGGATAGGAGAGAGTTCAGACTGGAACTGAGTGTACGGAGGAGACCGACACTGCAGAGGGATACACGAGCGGGTCTGGGAATACGGCCCCCAGAGAGGCGGGACGAACAGGCAAGGAGCGTGTTCAGACAGGACAGACAAGATACAGGAGCGGGTCTAGGTAATCGGCCCCTAGAAGGCGGGAGGAACAGGCTAGGAGCGTGTTCAGACAGGACAGACAAGATACAGGAGCGGGTCTAGGTAATCGGCCCCTAGAAGGCGGGAGGAACAGGCTAGGAGCGTGTTCAGACAGGCCTGGAAATACAGCCTCCAGGAAAGGCAGACAAGAGAACACAGAACGGGACCTGGCACCTTCAGAGTGCAAGCACACACTGAATGAAACACTATGCTCAGGCAGGGATTGATTGGAGCAGCTGAGCTATATACCAGGTGACAGACAACAATAGGCTGAGGACGCACAAGGGGTGTGACCCACAGCAGGTACAAAAAGCAGGAAGTGATCGGGCGCCGCCCTTAAGCAGCAGAAACAGACACAAACAGACAGCATGGAGGGAAGCCAGAGAGACATTCTGGACTGGAGATCAAGTGCGCGCTCTTGCACAGTGGAAGATGGACCACCATGCAAGGACGCCGCCAGGTATGTTACAGTACCCCCCCCCCTTACGCCCCCTCTTCTTCAGGCCTGCCAGAATCTTCCGCAGGGAAATCGAGGACCAGTCGTTCACTTCAAGGAGATCACTTCCACTGTCCACAGGAAAAACTGATCCCATCTGGTTAGCTAGGATGCTACCTCCTATCCAGCCATCCTCAGCAACAGACGAAACGGGTAGAGTACCAGGAACAGCACACGAGGAAGTCTCTCTCCACATATTTTCAGGTGGCACCCCAGAGGGTACAGGAGACAACTGGAAGTCCTTCACCGGGTTGGAGGGGGACAGAGACTTGGGGGTAATCTCTGCTTCGAGGTACATCTTGTCAAGCTCACAGGAAGAAATAGACGGGTTATCAGGTACATAATGAGGAAAAGTCACTGTCTCTTTGTTATCTGGTGGTACCCCGGAGAATTCAGGAAACAACTGGAGGTCCTCCGCCGGGTCAGAAGAGTGCAGAGGCTCAGAGAAAACATCTGCTTCAGAGTACACTAGGTTGGACTCACTGGAGGAAGCAGGCGAGGTATCGGGTACCGAGTATAGGAAAGTCTCTGTCCATTCACCACCAGGTGGCACCCCAAAGGGTTCTGGAGACAACTGGAGGTCCTCTGCCTGGTCAGAGGAGTGTAGAGACTCATGGGTAACCTCTGCTTCAGAGTACACTAGGTCGAACTCACTGAACGAAGCAAGCGAGGTATCAGATCCAGGATATAGGAAAGTCTCTGTCCATTCACCACCAGGTGGCACCCCGAAGGGTTCTGGAGACAACTGGAGGTCCTCCGCCTGGTCGGAGGGGTGTAGAGACTCGGGGGTAACTACCACTTTGGGGTACCCATTGTCAGGCTCACAGGACGAAGCGGACAAAGTATCGAGTACCGGGTGTAGAGAAGTCTCTCTCCATTTGTCATCGAGTGGTATCCCGGAGGATTCAGGAGACAACAGGGGGTCCTCCGCCAGGTAGTAGAGGTGCACAGACTCTGAGGTAACCACAGCTTTGGAGCATCCTTGGACATGCACACCAGTTAAAGTGGGTGAAGCATCTGATGCCGGGTGCAGGAAGTTCTCCTGTGTGGAGTCTGGATGGGCAGAAGTCTCTTCGGGCAGGAGAACCGGTGCACTACCCACGCACATTACCCGTTGGGGCTTCTCCGGGATACAGGGAGATGAAGCTTCATTAGGGACTTCAAGGTTGGGGTCAGGAGATCTCAGGGAGGACAGACCCTGGCGTGACGGCTTGCCTCTACGTCTAGCACGTCTGGACTGCCTCTTGAGGTTGGGAGAAGTATTCCGGAAAGCGTAATCACCCTGTGAGGATTCTGGGTGGGCAGTAGTCTCATTGGGCTGGAGGACTATTGCGCTACCCACACACATTACCCATCGGGGTTGCTCCGGGATATTGGGAAGTGAAGCTTCAGCAGGAGCCTCCGGGTTAGGATCATCAAAGACCATTAGAAAGGCCACCAGGAAGGCCATTAGGTCCAGGAGGATCGGATCCTGTGTTTCATATAGGGGGTTGATCCATTCCAAGGCATCACCCGCCAGGTAAGACATAATGAATGCCACCTTAACCCGATCGGTGGGAAAACATAGAGGGTAGAACTTGAAGTGTAGCATGCATTGCTCCACAAATGCACGACTTTGTCTTGGATCCCCATAGTAACGTAGCGGATCCGCAGGAACGAGAGCAGATAGATCCATCTGGACGGGTGCGTAATTCGCCTGGAACTCAGCTAAGAAAAAAAAAATTTT
The DNA here is from genome assembly GCF_046119375.1 of Phyllobates terribilis. Lineage (NCBI taxonomy): Eukaryota > Metazoa > Chordata > Amphibia > Anura > Dendrobatidae > Phyllobates > Phyllobates terribilis. Next base: position 237,631 of record NW_027364306.1, read on the forward strand.
ATTTATTTATTTTAATGCATGTATTCGCTGGAAAACTTCTCAGAGAGCGAAGGCCGTGGGGCTCAACGGGAACCATGGCCTGAGCATGCTGTAATGCACACGCCCGGGCTGAGCGGCGTGTGCGTGTGATTGTAGTGATTCCACTGGACCGTGCCGGAGAGTGAATGCCTGGAGGGGCGTAACTAGGTATTCACCCGATCCGACCAGGGTCGCACGACGGCATACGACGCCAGTGCACCAAGGAGGAACCGAGCAGAGGGACCAGGTGCTACTCCAGGACAGACCCCAGACACGGCTGTTGACCCACACAGGGGAACACAGGAACAGACTGGTAGGCTGGCGCACAGACTGGTGGGTATAGGCAGGCACGACTGGTATGCAGGCAGGCGGGTATGCAGGCAGGGGGGTACAGGCAAGCACGGCTAGAGTGCAGACAGGGAGGCACTAGCAGGTAGGAACACAGGCGGGATAGGACCCAGTACACACTGGGACTCAGGAACAATACAGGCAGAGGGGTACAGGCAAGCACAGCTAGAGTGCAGACAGGGAGGCACTAGCAGGTAGGGACACTGGTGGGATAGGACCCAGTACACACTGGGACTCAGGAACAGAACCACAGATGTGGCGGACAAACACAGCAGAGTGAGGCCGCCCAGAGAGGTGAGCGAGAGCAGGGCAGGGCAGGATGAGGCCGTCTGGAGCGGTGAGAATGAGTAGAGCAGGACAAGGCCGCCAGGAGCAGTGAGCAAAGGGTCAGAGCTGAGCGAGACTGCCGGAGCAGTGAGCAAGAGTAAAGCAGGACGAGGCCGCCTGGAGCGGTGAGCAAGAGTGGAGCAAGACTGCCAGAGCAGTGAGCAAAAGGATAAGAGCGGAGCGAGACTGCCGGAGCAGTGAGCAAAAGGGTCAGAGCGGAGCAAGGCTGCCGGAGCAGCGAGCAAAGGAGTCAGAACAGGCTAGAACCGCCGGAGCGGTGAGCAAAGGAGTCAGAGCAGGCTAGAACCGCCGGAGCGGTGAGCAAAGGAGTCAGAGCAGGCTAGAACCGCCGGAGCGGTGAGCAAAGGAGTCAGAGCAGGCTAGAACCGCCGGAGCGGTGAGCAAAGGAGTCAGAGCAGGCTAGAACCGCCAGAGTGGTGAGCAAAGGAGTCAGAGCAGGCTAGAACCGCCGGAGCGGTGAGCAAGGCAGAGCAGGGGGGACAGGGCTCTGTTCACACAGAACAGACAGGAAGAGAAAGGCAGAGCCAGATACCCACAGGGTACTTGCAGTGAAGTAGCGAGTGGACCACAAACTTACAAACGGGAGTACAGAGACAACAAGCAGGAGTTAGGTACGAGTTCAGACTCTGCAAAAAAAGGAAGGGAACGGACATCGGACATAGAGGCAAAACAGGTAAAGGATAGGAGAGAGTTCAGACTGGAACTGAGTGTACGGAGGAGACCGACACTGCAGAGGGATACAGGAGCGGGTCTGGGAATACGCCCCCAGAGAGGCGAGACGAACAGGCAAGGAGCGTGTTCAGACAGGACAGACAAGATACAGGAGCGGGTCTAGGTAATCGGCCCCTAGAAGGCGGGAGGAACAGGCTAGGAGCGTGTTCAGACAGGACAGACAAGATACAGGAGCGGGTCTAGGTAATCGGCCCCTAGAAGGCGGGAGGAACAGGCTAGGAGCGTGTTCAGACAGGCCTGGAAATACAGCCTCCAGGAAAGGCAGACAAGAGAACACAGAACGGGACCTGGCACCTTCAGAGTGCAAGCACACACTGAATGAAACACTATGCTCAGGCAGGGATTGATTGGAGCAGCTGAGCTATATACCAGGTGACAGACAACAATAGGCTGAGGACGCACAAGGGGTGTGACCCACAGCAGGTACAAAAAGCAGGAAGTGATCGGGCGCCGCCCTTAAGCAGCAGAAACAGACACAAACAGACAGCATGGAGGGAAGCCAGAGAGACATTCTGGACTGGAGATCAAGTGCGCGCTCTTGCACAGTGGGAGATGGACCACCATGCAAGGACGCCGCCAGGTATGTTACACATACAAACATACGCTATATGCTGCATATATATATACAGACACATACAGTATGTACAAACACATATATAAAGTATATACATACAGCAACACATATATTCAGTTTATACATGCTTACACACATAAATATAGTGTATATATATATATATATATATATATATATATACAGTATAGACAAAAAGTTTGGACACACCTTCTCATTTAAAGATTTTTCTGTTTTTTCATGACTTTGAAAATTGTACATTCACACTGAAGGCATCAAAACTATGAATTAACACATGTGGAATTATATAGTTAACAAAAAAGTGTGAAACAACTGAAAATATGTCTTATATTCTAGGTTCTTCAAAGTAGCCACCTTTTGCTTTGATGACTGCTTTGCATACTCTTGGCATTCTCTTGATGAACTTCAAGAGGTAGTCACTGGAAATGGTTTTCACTTCACAGGTGTGCCCTGTCAGGTTTAATAAGTGGGATTTCTTGCCTTATAAATGAGGTTGGGACCATCAGTAGTGTTGTGCAGAAGTCTGGTGTATACACAGCTGATAGTCCTACTGAATAGACTGTTAGAATTTGTATAATGGCAAGAAAAAAGCAGCTAAGTAAAGAAAAACAAGTGGCCATCATTACTTTAAGAAATGAAGGTAAGTCAGTGCGAAAAATTGGGAAAACTTTGAAAGTGTCCCCAACTGCAGTTGCAAAAACCATCAAGCGCTGCAAAGAAACTGGCTCACATGATAACCGCCCCAGGAAAGGAAGACCAAGAGTCACCTCTGCTTCTGAGGATAAGTTTATCCGAGTCACCAGCCTCAGAAATTGCAGGTTAACAGCAGCTCAGATTAGAGACCAGGTCAATGCCACACAGAGTTCTAGCAGCAGGCACATCTCTTCAACAACTGTTAAGAGGAGACTTTGTGCAGCAGGCCTTCATGGTAAAACAGCTGCTAGGAAACCACTGCTAAGGACAAGCAACAAGCAGAAGAGATTTGTTTGGGCTAAAGAACACAAGGAATGGACATTAGACCAGTGGAAATCTGTGCTTTGGTCTGATAAGTGCAAATTTGAGATCTTTGGTTCCAACCACCGTGTCTTTGTGCGACGCAGAAAAGGTGAATGGATGGAATCTACATGCCTGGTTCCCACCGTGAAGCATGGAGGAGGAGGTGTGATGGTGTGGGGGTGCTTTTCTGGTGACACTGTTGGGGATTTATTCAAAATTGAAGGCATACTGAACCTGCATGGCTACCACAGCATCTTGCAGCGCCATGCTATTCCATCCGGTTTGCGTTTAGTTGGACCATCATTTATTTTTCAATAGGACAATGACCCCAAACACACCTCCAGGCTGTGTAAGGGCTATTTGACCAAGAAGGAGAGTGATGGGGTGCTACGCCAGATGACCTGGCTCCCACAGTCACCAGACCTGAACCCAATCGAGATGGTTTGGGGTGAGCTGGACTGCAGAGTGAAGGCAAAAGGGCCAACAAGTGCTAAGCATCTCTGGGAACTCCTTCAAGATTGTTGGAAGACCATTTCCGGTGACTACCTCTTGAAGCTCATCAAGAGAATGCCAAGAGTGTGCAAAGCAGTCATCAAAGCAAAAGGTGGCTACTTTGAAGAACCTAGAATATAAGACATATTTTCAGTTGTTTCAGACTTTTTTGTTAAGTATATAATCCACATGTGTTAATTCATAGTTTTGATGCCTTCAGTGTGAATGTGCAATTTACATAGTCATGAAAATACAGAAATATCTTTAAATGAGAAGGTGTGTCCAAACTTTTGGTCTGTACTGTATATTTACACAATGTACTGCATACATGCACACATACAGTATACATATATATAAAAAATATTATGGAGCAGAGCCAAAAGGCTACTGAGTGGGTGCAAAGCACTAGGAACACATACCCTCTGGTCCAATATGATACATAAAGAAAGAATAAGCAGCATTCCAGGTTAAGATGCAAAAATAGAGGACTTTTTATTGGCCCATGTAGCTGTGACCTGGAATGCTGCTTATTTTTTCTTTATGCATCATATTGGACCAGGCGGTATGTGTTCAAAGAGCTTTGCACCCACTTAGTAGGCTTTTGGCGATACTCTATAATAGTAACATATATATTCAGTTTAAAAATGTATTTACACACAATATACTGCATACATGCACACATACAGTATACATATATATACAGACACACACTTACTATATACTGTGTGTATATAATATATACCGTATGTACACCCATATATATATATATATATATATATATATATATATATATATATACACAGTGCCTACAAGTAGTATTCAACTCCCTGCAGATTTAGCTGGTTTGATAAGATGCAAATAAGTTAGAGCCTTCAAACTGCAAACGAGAGTAGGTTTTATGAACAGAAGCATAAATCTTACAAACCAAAAAGTTATGTTGCTCAGTTGAATTTTATTAAATTTTAAACATAAAAGTGTGGGTCAATTATTATACAACCCCTATGTTTAATATTTTGTGGAATAACCCTTGTTTGCAATTACAGCTAATAATCGTCTTTTATAAGACCTGATCAGGCCGGCACAGGTCTGTGGAGTTATCTTGGCCCACTCCTCCATGCAGATCTTCTCCAAGTTATCTAGGTTCTTTGGGTGTCTCATGTGGACTTTATTCTTGAGCTCCTTCCACAAGTTTTCAATTGGTTTAAGGTCAGGAGACTGACTAGGCCACTCCAACACCTTGACTTTTTCCCTCTTGAACCAGGCCTTGGTTTTCTTGGCTGTGTGCTTTGGGTCGTTGTCTTGTTGGAAGATGAAATTACGACCCATCATAAGATCCTTGATGGAGGAGCGGATGTTCTTGGCCAAAATCTCCAGGTAGGCCGTGCTATCCATCTTCCCATGGATGCGGACCAGATGGCCAGGCCCCTTGGCTGAGAAACAGCCCCACAGCATGATGCTGCCACCACCATGCTTGACTGTAGGGATGGTATTCTTGGGGTCGTATGCAGTGCCATCCAGTCTCCAAACATCACGTGTGTGGTTGGCACCAAAGATCTCGATCTTGGTCTCATCAGACCATAGAACCTTGAACCAGTCTGTCTCAGAGTCCTCCAAGTGATCATGAGCAAACTGTAGACGAGCCTTGACATGACGCTTTGAAAGTAAAGGTACCTTACGGGCTCGTCTGGAACGGAGACCATTGCGGTGGAGTACGTTACTTATGGTATTGACTGAAACCAATGTCCCCACTGCCATGAGATCTTCCCGGAGCTCCTTCCTTGTTGTCCTTGGGTTAGCCTTGACTCTTCGGACAAGCCTGGCCTCGGCACGGGAGGACACTTTCAAAGGCTGTCCAGGCCGTGGAAGGTTAACAGTAGTTCCATAAGCCTTCCACTTACGGATGATGCTCCCAACAGTGGAGACAGGTAGGCCCAACTCCTTGGAAAGGGTTTTGTACCCCTTGCCAGCCTTGTGACCCTCCACGATCTTGTCTCTGATGGCCTTGGAATGCTCCTTTGTCTTTCCCATGTTGACCATGTCTGAGTGCTGTTCACAAGTTTGGGGAGGGTCTTAAATAGTCAGAAAAGGCTGGCAAAAGAGATCTTTAATCCACACATGTGAAGCTCATTATTCTTGGTGCCTGAACTACTTCTTAATACTTTAGGGGGACCAAACAGAATTCTTGTGGTTTGAGGGGTTGAATAATAAATGACACTCTGAATTAACTTTTAACGTTTTCAAAAAAACAAAAACAAAATTTGCTGCAGTGCATTTCCCACTTCCAGGCTGATCTACAGTACAAATGTCACAATGCCAAGTTAATTCCGCATGTGTCAACCAGCTAAATCTGCAGGGGGTTGAATACTACTTGTAGGCACTGTATATATATATATACAGTGTATTGTGAAATTATTTGGCCCCCTTGAACTTTTCTACCTTTTGCCACATTTCTGGCTTCAAGCATAAAGATATAAAATTCACATTTTTTTGGGAAGAATCAACAACAAGTGGGACACAATCGTGAAGTGGAATGAAATTTATTGGATATTTTAAACTTTTTTAACAAATTAAAAACTGAAAAGTGGGGCGTGCAATATTATTCGGCCCCCTTGAGTTGAGTGACAAAACTTAAAAAAAGATATGAATGTGGTATTGCTGTAAACATACTGACCTGAAGAATAAAGCTGCCTTATCAATTATACCACACGCGGAATGGCCTTAAAAAAAAAAACGAAAAACAATTCTTGAATTTTTGTTTATTCTGCCTCCCAAAAATCGGAATACAAAGAGATCAAAAAATGTCCTGTGCCCGAAAATGGTTCCAATAAAAACATCAACCCATCCCGCAAAAAAAAAAACCCTCTCACATGACTCTGTCAGCCGAAATATGTAAAAGTTATAGCTTTCAAAATATGGGAATACAAAAACTTGTTTTTTGCAATAATAAGCGTCTTTAAGGCATCCTTCACACGTCCTGGTGATTCAGGAAAAAACAGTACTAGTGAGATCCGTGGTCCGTGTCTGTGTGCCATCCGTGTGTCCGTATGTGACATCCGTGTGACATCCGTGTGCTGTCCGTGTGACTGTGTGCCATCCATGTGTCCGTATGCAGCAGCCATGTTTTGTCCAGGAAAAAAATGAATGATATTTAAAAATGTATTTATAAAGTTTAATTGCAAGAAATTTAACAACACAGGACTTGCAGGAGCGAGAACAGATGATAGATACAAAAATGTTGATATCTGTATAATCAGTGGTTTGCGTGTGTTGTTGTCTCTACTTTGATGTATCTACTAAATAAATAAAATACATTAAAAAGCGGCGTGAGCTCCGACATCATAACCAGCAGAGGGAAAGCCGACCACTGGGGGCTGACTTGGGAAGGGGCCATTAGCCAAAAATGTTATGTGGCTATTAATAACAGCCCACAGCTGTTTGATTAGCGTTTACTGGCTAAATTACAGGGGGACCCCAGAAAAAAAATGATGTAGGGTTCCCCTATAAATTCTAACCAGCAAAGGCTAACCAGACAGCTTTGGGCTGATATTAATAGCAGGGAAGGGGCCCTGGATACTGGCCCCCTCTGAAGCTAGTAACATCAGCCCTCAGCAGCCTCAGAAATAGCGCATCAATAAGATGCACCAAATCTCGTGCTTAGCCTCAGCTAATATCACTTGTTCTGGTGTAATGGCAAGTGTGGTAATAGTGCTAGGGTTCGTGTCAGCCTTGTATTGGCTGCTGACATGAAGCCCAGGGGTTAGTAATGGAGAGGCCTATAAGACACCCCCATTACTAACCGTATAGTAAAAGTTGGGAAAGAAACAAAGAGCTTGAATAAAATCTTTTATTTGAAATAAAAGTCTACACTGTTTTACACATTTATTTAAAAATAAAAAACACATTTGTGCTCACCTTACAAATTTTCCTCTGATGCACGAGTCCCCTGTAAAAGACAGAAAATAATAAACAACAAAAATGCTCACCTTACACCTAATCCATCAAAGTCCTTGTCCCCTGTAAAAAAACTAAAATAAAAAACAACCATAATACTCACGTATTCGACATACTGTCCCACGCTGTAATCCATCTCTGCAATACTTGGTTTACAAGCTCTGTGATATTTGATTTACAACAATCGCCAAATTTCCAACTTTTTCACAAATAAACGCAAGTCATATCTAAGACATGTTACCACTATCATGATGTACAATATGTCACAAAAAACAATTACAGTATCACTGGGATCCGTTGAAGCGTTTCAGAGTTATTACATCACAAAGTGACACTGGTCAGAATTGAAAAAAATGGCCAGGTCAGGAAGATGAAAACAGACTTCAGGGTGAAAGGGTTAAAGTTGTACTCTGGCGCCAATCTCTTTCAAATCTAATATGGGTACTGCCAACGAACTTACGACCCTATATATCTTCCAAAATAAGTGCACGATACCTGCTGATCTTGCATGCATCTCAGTAGGTATTCGCACCACTTGATACAACAGTTAGTGAAATACCCCTCTATCCCCTATCTGACATATGACATACAGTTATGTCATATGCTGGCTCCCTGACTTTGATGCGGACTCAGGGACTAGAATTGAGACTAATGAGCACGTAACCACCTATTCACACGGGGAATACAGGGGAATTGTGACCACATGCATAGGCGGATTATAATGAAGGCAATCTGGGCTACTGTTCACGGCCCATGGCTCCAAGGGGGTCCATTGCCAGATTGCCATCATTATAATGGGCTCATACTGTATGTAGGAGGCTATGTGTGGGCTCATATTGTATACAGGAGTCTATGTGCGGGCTCCAACTGTATATAGGGGCTATGTGCAGGCTCATACTGTACACAGGAGGTTATGTGCGTGCTCATACTGTATACAGGAGGCTATATGGGGGCTCACACTGTATACAGGAGGCTATGTATGGGCTCATACTGTATCCAGAAGGCTATGTGGGTGCTCATACTGTATATAGGAGGCTATATGAGGGCTTACACTGTATACAGGAGGTTATGTGTGGCTCATACTGTATACAGAAGGTTATGTGCGAGCTCATACTGTATCTAGGTAGCTATATGGGGGATCATACTTTATATAGGGAGCTATGTGGGGCTTATACTGTATAAAGGGAGCCATGTAGGGGCTCATACTGTATGTAAGGGTCTGTGTGTGGACTCATATCATATGTAGGGGGCTGTGTGAAGGCTTATTTTGTATGTAGGGGCTATGTGCGGGCTCATACTGTATATAGGAGGCTATGCGGGGGCTCACACTTTATATAGGAAGCTATGTGCGGGCTCATACTGTATCTAGGTAGCTATATGGGGGCTCATACTGTATATAGGTAGCTATGTGAGGCTTATACTGTATATAGGGAGCTATATGGGAGCTCATATTGTATGTATGGGGCTATGTGGGGGCTAATATTGTATATGGGGGGCTGTGTGGGGGCTCATATTGTATGTAGGGGCTATGTGGGGCATATTGCCTGGGCCTGTGAGCTGTTATCCTCATTGCAGTATATCTTATGGTCTCCTTTTCTTTTCCTATTTGAAGGAATTCCCTGATGAACCCCTGAATGACCGAAAGAGAGGGGAAATGCGTCCAAAGAAAATTCCATTAATCTAAGTACACAAGTGTTCAGGCCATTTAGGATCCATATACTGCATAATAGTACATGTCCATAGAAACGTGACTGTGAGGTATATGGATGGTTTGTGATTGACATCATATATGTTTCTTCCTGGACTTTGTTTTTTTTTTTCTGGTCAGATTGTTGAAAAATATTGATAAATATATATACTGTATACTGTATGCATGGCACCCCTCCATCCTGGTATGCATGGCACCCCTCCATCCTAGTATGCATGGCACCCCTCATTCTGGTATGCATGGCACCCCCTCCATCCTGGTATGCTTGGCACCCCTCCATCCTGGTATGCATGGCACCCCTGATCTCCATCCTGGAATGCAAGGCTCCCCTCATCCTGGTATGCATGGCATCCCTCATCCTTATCCTGGTATGCATGGCACACCTCATCCTTATCCTGGTATGCACTGCATCCCACATCCTTATCCTGGTATGCATGGCATCCCTTATCCTTATCCTAGTATGCATGGCACCCCTCATCCTTATCCTGGTATGCAAGGCACTCCTCATCCCTATCCTGGTATGCATGGCATCCCTCATCCTTATCCTGGTATGTATGGCACCCCTCATCCTTATCCTGGTATGCATGGCACAGCAATCCCCATCCTGGTATGCATGGCACCCCTAATCCCCATCAAGCTGCACATTAAAAAAATAAACACTTCTACTCACCTTTCTTCCCTGTGTTCCAGCACTGCATCCTGCTCTGCTGCCAGCACTGATCTCACCATGTGAGCCTCACTGCCATGCACCCTCAGCTGTGAGAATAGTCACTGCTCCCCACGCCGGGACTGTGTGCATGGAGAGCAGTGACTTCATTCTCCTTAATAGCCGGCACACAGTGTAGCCGCAGCGTGGCTCCTGCTGCAGCCAGGCGATCGCATGTGCCCGCTATTAAAGAGCATGAATATTCACCCCTCTCTACTCCCATGAGTGTGGAGAGGGGTGAATATTCATGCCCTTTAATAGCAGGCACACGTGATCGTCCGACAGCAGCAGGAGCCGCTCTGTGGATACACTGTGTGCCGGCTATTAAGGAGAAAGAATATTCAGTGCTCCCCACACCCATGGGCGTGGGGAGAACTGAATATTAATTGTCTTTAGCAGCAGGGACAATGTAGGCTGCAGCATGCGGCTGCTGCCTCCTGTGCCTCGCTCCTCCGCTGCTACTGCTCCCCCCACAACCCCACAGTATATATATATACCCCCCACATTCGGATTATAAGACGCACCTCCCACTTTCCTTTAAAATTTTGGAGGAAAAAGTGTGTCTTATAGTCCAAAAAATGCGGTATATATATACAGTATATCTATAATATAACGCTAAAAGTGTCCCTCTGTCTGAAGCCTCTATAGACTGCACAAGTTTGACACACCTGCTCAGTCTGGCTCCAGACAGAAGAACGCATGGAGCCGTTACAGGTAAGAGGAGTGTGTGGCGCCGGGGATCGCGGTATGCGTTCAGTGTCTACACATACAGCGATCTCCGGCGCCACAGTTACATACCTGACCGGGAGGAACGCTGCCACGGCGCCTCTCTTCTCGTCGGAGACCGGGGCAGGAGTGAAGGCATCGGAATCAGCGCATGCGCATAGTGCTATCCTGCGCCATTTTACTGAAGACACATTTGCAGTGTGTCTTCAGCAAAATGGCACCGGAAAGCGCAGTATGGGCATGCTTGTACTCTGGCGCCACACTCCTCTCCCGGCCTCCGGCAGAACAGGGCACCACAGCGCTGGAGCACAGGGAAGAAAGGTGAGTATATGTGTTTTTTTGTATGTGTGCAGCGTGAAAGGGATGAGGGGGTCACACATACCAGGATTGTTGGGTGAGGGGGCCACACATACCAGGATTGGGGGATGAGGGGGTCACACATACCAAGATTGAGGGGGTGAGGGGGCCACACACACCAGGATTGGGGGATGAGGGGGCCACACATACTAGTATTAGGAGATGAGGGGGCCACACATACCAAGATTGGGGGATAAGGGGTCCACACTTACCAGAATTGGGGGATGAGGGGGTCACACATATCAGGATTGGGGGATGAGGGGGCCACACATACTGGGATTAGGGGATGAGGGGTACCATACATACCAGGATTGAGGGGTGAGGGGACCATGCATACCAGGATTGAGGGGGTGAGGGGACCATGCATACCAGGATTGAGGGGTGAGGGGACCAGGCATACCAGGATTGGGGGTGAGGGGACCATGCATACCAGGATTGGGGATGAGGGGACCATGCTTACCAGGATTGGGGGATGAGGGGTACCATGCATACCAGGATTGGGGGGTGAGGGGTACCGTGCATACCAGGATTGGGGGGGTGAGAGGACCATGCATACCAGGATTGGGAGGTGAGGGGAGCCATGCATACCTACCAGGATTGGGGATGAGGGGTGCCACGCATACCAGGATTGGGAGGTGAGGGGTACCATGCAAACCAGATTTGGGGGTGAGGGGACCATGCATACCAGGATTGGTGATGAGACGTGCCATGCATACCAGCATTGGGGATGAGGAGTACCAAGCATACCAGGATGATGGATGGGGTGCCATGCATACCAGGATGTGGGGAACCATGCATACCAGAATAGGAATGAGGGATACCGTGCATACCGGAATAGGAATATGTGGTGCCATGAATAACAGGATTGGGGGGTGAGGGGTACCGTGCATACCAGGATTGGGGGGGTGAGAGGACCATGCATACCAGGATTGGGAGGTGAGGGGAGCCATGCATACCTACCAGGATTGGGGATGAGGGGTGCCACGCATACCAGGATTGGGAGGTGAGGGGTACCATGCAAACCAGATTTGGGGGTGAGGGGACCATGCATACCAGGATTGGTGATGAGACGTGCCATGCATACCAGCATTGGGGATGAGGAGTACCAAGCATACCAGGATGATGGATGGGGTGCCATGCATACAGGATGTGGGGAACCATGCATACCAGAATAGGAATGAGGGATACCGTGCATACCGGAATAGGAATATGTGGTGCCATGCATAACAGGATTGGGGGATGAGGAGTGCCACACATACCAGGATTGGGGGAAGAGGTGGCCACACATACAAGGATTGGGGGATGAGGGGGCCACACATACCAGGATTGGGGGATGAGGGGGCCACACATACCAGGATTGGGGGAAGAGGTGGCCACACATACCAGGATTGGGGGATGAGGGGTACCATACATAACAGGATTGAGGTGTGATGGGACCATGCATACCAGGATTGAGGGGTGAGGGGACCATGCATACCAGGATTGGGGGTGAGGGGACCATGCTTACCAGGATTGGGGGATGAGGGATATCATGGATACCAGGATTGGGGGATGAGGGGTACCATGCATACCAGAATTGTGGGGTGAGGGATACTATGCACACCAGGATTGGGGGGTGATGGGACCATGCATTCCAGGATTGGGAGGTGAGGGGCACCATGCATACCAGGATTGGGGCTGAGGGGTGCCTTGCATACCAGGATTGGGAGATGAGGGGCACCATGCATACCAGGATTGGGGGGTGAGGGGACCATGCATACCAGGATTGGGAGGTGAGGGGGGCCATGCATATCAGGATTGGGGGTGATGGGTACCATGCTTACAAGTATTGGGGGTGAGGGTACCATGCCTACCAGGATTGGGAGGTGAGGTGGGCCATGCATACCAGCATTGGGGATGGGGGGTGCCATACATACCAGCATTGGGGATGAGGAGAACCATGCATACCAGGATGATGGATGGGGTGCCATGCATAAGAGGATGAGGGGTACCATGCATACAAGAATAGGGATGAGGGGTACCATGCATACTAGAATAGGAATATGTGGTGCCATGCACACCAGGATTGGGGGATGAGGAGTGCCATGCATACCAGGATAGGGATGAGGGGGCCATACATACCAGGATTGGGGATGAGGGAGCCATGCATACCAGGATGAGGGGTTGGGTGTCATGCATATCAGGATTGGGGGATGAGGAGGGCATACTTACTAGGATTGGTTGATGAGGGATGCCATACATACCAGAATTGGGATGAGGAGTGCCATGTATACCAGGATGAGAGGTACCATACATACCAGAATAGGGGTGTGTGGTACAATGCATACCAGGATGAGGGATTGGGTACCATGCATACCAGGATGAGGGATGGGGTGCCATGCATACCAGGATGAGGGGTACCATGCATACGAGAGTAGGGTTGAGGGGTACCATGCATACCAGGATAGGAATGCAGGGTTCCATGCATACTAGGATGAGGGATGGAGTGCCATGCATACAAGGATTGAGGGATGAGGAGGCCATACATACCAGAATTGGGATGAGGGGTGCCATGTATACCAGCATGAGGGATACCATACATACCAGAATAGGGATGCGGGGTATCATGCATAGCAGGATGAGGGATGGGGTGCCATGTATACCAGGATGAGGGGTACCATACATACCATGAAAGGGATGAGGAGTACCATGCATACCAGGATTGGGGATGAGAAGTACCATGCATACCAGGATTGGGGATGAGGAAGCCAGGCATATCAGTATGAGGGATTAGGCACCATACATACCAGGATTGGGGGATGAGGGGTGCCATACATACCAGGATTGAGGGATGAGGGGGTCACACATACCAGGATTGGGGGATGAGGGGGCCATGCATACCAGGATGAGAGATGGGGTGCCATGCATACCAGGATTGGGGATGAGGGGAGCCATGCAAACCAGGATTGGGGATGAGGAATGTCATGCATACCAGGATTGGGGATGAGGGGTGCCATGCATACCAAAATTGGGGTTGAGGGGTGCCATGCATACCAAGATTGGGGAAGAGGGGTGCCATGCATACCAGGATTGGGGATGAGGGGTGCCATGCATACCAGGATTGGGGATGATGGGTGCCATGCATACCAGGATTGGGGATGAGGAGTGCCATACATACCAGGATTGGGAATGAGGGGTGCCATGCATACCAGGATTGGGGATGAGGGGTGCCATGCACACCAGGATTGAGGATGAGGGGTGCCATGCATACCAGGATATGAATCTGGGGGGCCAATGCATACCAGGATTCGGATGAGGGGTCATGTATACCAGGAAAGGGCTGAGGGTGGCATGTATATCTGGATGAGGGATTGGGTGCCATGCATACCAAGATTGGGGATGAGGGGTGCCATGAATACTAGGATTGGGGATGATGGATGCCATGCATGCCAGGATTGGGGATGAGAGGTGCCATGCATACCAGGATTGGGATGAGGGGTGCCATGCATACCAGGATTGGGGATGAGTGGTGCCATGCTTACCAGGATTGGTGATGAGGGGTGCCATGCATACCAGGATTGGGGATGAGGGGTGCCATGCATACCAGGATTGTGTATTAGGGGTGACATGCATAACAGGATTTTGGATAAGGGGTACCATGCATACCAGGATAGGGATGAGGGGTACCATGCATACCAGGATAGGGCTCTGAGGGGTCCATACATGCCTGGATTCGGATGAGTGGTACCATGCATACCAGTATGAGGGGTGCCATGCATGCCAGGATTGCGAATGAGGGGTGCCTTGCATACCAGGATTGGGGATGAGGGGTGCCATGCATACCAGCATTGGGATGAGTGGTGCCATGCATACCAGGATTGGGGATGAGGGGTGCCTTGCATACCAAGATTGCGGTTGAGGGGTGCCATGCATGCCAGGATTGGGGATGAGCGGTGCCATGCATACCTGGATTGGGTATGAGGGGTGCCATGCATACCAAGATTGCGGTTGAGGGGTGCCATGCATACCAGGATTTTGGATAAGGGGTGCCATGCATACCAGGATAGGGATGAGATGTACCATGCATACCAGGATAGGGATCTGGGGGGGGCCATGCATACCAGGATTCGGATGAGGAGTACCATGTATACGAGGATGAGAGGTACCATACATACCAGAATAGGAATGAGGGAGCCATATATACCAGGATGTGGGGTGCCATGCATGCCAGGATTGGGGTTGAGGGGTGCCATGCATACCAGGATTGGGGATGATGGGTGCTATGCATACCAGGATTGGGGATGAGGAGTGCCATACATACCAGGATTGGGGATGAGGGGAGTTAGGCATACCAGGATTGGGGATGAGGAGTGCCATGCATACCAGGATTGGGGATGAGAGGTGCCATGCATACCAAGATTGGGGTTGAGGGGTGCCATGCATACCTGGATTGGAGATGAGGAGTGCCATGCATACCAGGATTGGGGATGAGGGGTGCCATGCATACCAAGATTGGGGTTGAGGGGTGCCATGCATACCAAGATTGAGGATGAGGGGTGCCAGGCATACCAGGATTGGGGATGAGGAGTGCTATGCATACTAGGATTGGGGATGATGGCTGCAATGCATACCAGGATTGGGGATGAGGAGTGCCACACATACCAGGATTGGGGATGAGGGATGCCATAAATACCAGGATTGGGGATGAGGAGTGCCATGCATACCAGGATGGGGGATGAGGGGTGCCATGCATACCAAGATTGGGGCTGAGGGGTACCATGCATACCAAGATTGGGGTTGAGGGGTGCCATGCATACCAAGATTGGGGATGAGGGGTGCCATTCATACCAGGATTGGGGATGAGGAGTGCCATGCATACCAGGATTGGGGATGATGGGTGCAATGCATGCCAGGATTGGGGATGAGGAGTGCCATACATACCAGGATTGGCGATGAGGGGTGCCATGCATACCAAGATTGGGGCTGAGGGGTACCATGCATACCAAGATTGGGGTTGACGGGTGCCATGCATACCAAGATTGGGGATGAGGGGTGCCAGGCATACCAGGATTGGTGATGAGGAGTGCCATGCATACCAGGATTGGGGATGATGGGTGCAATGCATACCAGGATTGGGGATGAGGAGTGCCATGCATACAAGGATTGAGGGATGAGGGGTGCCATGCATACCAGGATAGGGATGAGGGGTACCATGCATACCAGGATAGGGATATGGGGGGCCATGCATACCAGAATTCGGGTGAGTGGCCATGTATACCAGAATAGGGATAAGGGGTACCATGTATATCAGGATGAGGGATGGAGTACCATGCATACCAGGATAGGGATGAGGGGTACCATGCATACCAGGATGAGGGGTACCATACATACCAGGATAGGGATGAGGGAGCCATGCATACCAGGATGAGGGGTGCCATGCATGCCAGGATTAGGGATGAGCGGTGCTATGCATACCAGGATTGGAGATGAGGGGTGCCATGCAAACCAGGATTGGGATGAGGGGTGCCATGCATACCAGGATTGGGGATAAGCAGTGCCATGCATACCAGGATTGGGGATGAGGGGTGCCATGCGTACCAGGATTGGGGATGAGGGGTGCCATGCATACCAGGATAGGGATGAGGGGTACCATGCATACCAGTATATGGATCTGCAGGGGCCATGCATACCAGGATTTGGATGAGGAGTACAATGCATACCAGGATGAAGGGTAGCATACATACCAGGATAGGGATGAGGGAGCCATGTATACCAGGATGAGGGGTGCCATGCATGCCAGGATTGGGGATGAGGGGTGCCATGCGTACCAGGATTGGGGATGAGGGGTGCCATGCATACCAGGATTGGGATGAGGGGTGCCATGCATACCAGGATTGGGGATGAGGAGTTCCATGCATACCAGGATTGGGGATGAGGGGTGCCATGCATACCAAGATTGGGGGTGAGGGGTGCCATGCATACCAAGATTGGGGATGAGGGGTGCCATGCATACCAGGATTGGGGATGAGGGGTGCCATGCATACCAGGATTGGGGATGATGAGTGCAATGCATACCAGGATTGGGGATTAGGAGTGCCATACATACCAGGATTGGGGATGAGGGGTGCCATGCATACCAGGATTGGGGATGAGGGGTGCCATGCATACCAGGATTGGGGATGATGGGTGCCATGCATAACAGGATTCGGGATGAGGGGTGCCATGCATACCAGGATTGGGGATAAGGGGTGCCATGCATACCAGGTTTGGGTGTTAGTTGTGCCATGCATACAGGATTGGGATTGAGGGGTGTCATGCATACCAGGATTGGGGGTGAGGGGTGCCATGCATACCAGGATTGGGGCTGAGGGGTGCAATGCATACCAGGATTAGTGGTGAGGGGTGCCATGCATACCAGGATAGGGATGATGGGTGCAATGCATACCAGGATTGGGGATGAGGAGTGCCATGCATACAAGGATTGAGGGATGAGGGGTGCCATGCATACCAGGATAGGGATGAGGGGTACCATGCATACCAGGATAGGGATATGGGGGGCCATGCATACCAGAATTCGGGTGAGTGGCCATGTATACCAGAATAGGGATAAGGGGTACCATGTATATCAGGATGAGGGATGGAGTACCATGCATACCAGGATAGGGATGAGGGGTACCATGCATACCAGGATGAGGGGTACCATACATACCAGGATAGGGATGAGGGAGCCATGCATACCAGGATGAGGGGTGCCATGCATGCCAGGATTGGGGATGAGGGGTGCTATGCATACCAGGATTGGAGATGAGGGGTGCCATGCAAACCAGGATTGGGATGAGGGGTGCCATGCATACCAGGATTGGGGATAAGCAGTGCCATGCATACCAGGATTGGGGATGAGGGGTGCCATGCGTACCAGGATTGGGGATGAGGGGTGCCATGCATACCAGGATAGGGATGAGGGGTACCATGCATACCAGTATATGGATCTGCAGGGGCCATGCATACCAGGATTTGGATGAGGAGTACAATGCATACCAGGATGAAGGGTAGCATACATACCAGGATAGGGATGAGGGAGCCATGTATACCAGGATGAGGGGTGCCATGCATGCCAGGATTGGGGATGAGGGGTGCCATGCGTACCAGGATTGGGGATGAGGGGTGCCATGCATACCAGGATTGGGATGAGGGGTGCCATGCATACCAGGATTGGGGATGAGGAGTTCCATGCATACCAGGATTGGGGATGAGGGGTGCCATGCATACCAAGATTGGGGGTGAGGGGTGCCATGCATACCAAGACTGGGGATGAGGGGTGCCATGCATACCAGGATTGGGGATGAGGGGTGCCATGCATACCAGGATTGGGGATGATGAGTGCAATGCATACCAGGATTGGGGATTAGGAGTGCCATACATACCAGGATTGGGGATGAGGGGTGCCATGCATACCAGGATTGGGGATGAGGGGTGCCATGCATACCAGGATTGGGGATGATGGGTGCCATGCATAACAGGATTCGGGATGAGGGGTGCCATGCATACCAGGATTGGGGATAAGGGGTGCCATGCATACCAGGTTTGGGTGTTAGTTGTGCCATGCATACAGGATTGGGATTGAGGGGTGTCATGCATACCAGGATTGGGGGTGAGGGGTGCCATGCATACCAGGATTGGGGCTGAGGGGTGCAATGCATACCAGGATTAGTGGTGAGGGGTGCCATGCATACCAGGATAGGGATGAGGCATGCCATGCATACCAGGATAGGGATGAGGGCAGCACATAGCAGGATGCAGGAACAGGATTGGGGAACACAAATACCAGGATGGGGGCAGCTCAAATACCAGAATGGGGGCAGCACATACTAGCATGAGAGACCATATACCAATAAAAATGCTCGCCAACCGAGCGTAGAACAGGCTCAATAGCTAGTGTACACTACCGTTCAAAAGTTTGGGGGTCACTCAGACAATTTTGTGTTTTCCATGAAAACTCATACTTTTATTTATCAAATGAGTTGCAAAATGAATTGAAAATATGGTCCAGACATTGACAAGGTTATAAATAATGATTTTTATTAGAAAGAATAATTTTCTCCTTTAAAGTTTGCTTTTGTCAAAGAATGCTCCCTTTGCAGCAATTACAGCTTTGCAGACCTCTGGCATTCTAACTGTTAATTTGCTGAGGTAATCTTGAGAAATTTCACCCCATGCTTCCTGAAGCCCCTCCCACAAGTTGGATTGGCTTGATGGGCACTTTTTGAGTTCCATACGGTCAAGCTGCTCCCACAAAAGCTCAATGGGGTTGAGATCTGGTGACTGCGCTGGCCACTCCATTACAGATAGAATACCAGCTGCCTGCTTCTTCCCTAAATAGTTAATGTATAATTTGGAGGTGTGCTTTGGGTCATTGTCTTGTTGTAGGATGAAATTGGCTCCGATCAAGCGCAGTCCACAGGGTATGGAAAGGCGTTGCAAAATGGAGTGAGAACCTTCCTTATTCAAAATCCCATTTACCTTGTACAAATCTCCTTGAAAAAATAAAAGGCCGTCCTCGATGTATGCAATTCCCCCTTTGAAGTTTTTGAAACATGTTATTCTCATGCCAATTAAGGAAAAAAGGTCACATTCAATTGCTTGGCTGTTCTTTAGCAATGCCCACACATTTCACAATGATAAATACATTAAAAGCTCTTGTCAAAGAGTTGTTTTACTGCATTGTTGTGAAACTATGCATGCACAGAGCTTTGAGCAATAATTTTTGTGCATTCCATGAGCAATAGCATGGTTGAAGATTTTTCTAGAATAGCCTTGGATGTGTTCTTCCATTTTTGACAAAGAGCATCTTCTAAATATTGTACAGTGAGAACATTTTGGACCTTCCATCAAGAAAAGATTACCTCAGAAGAACCTCGAAGAAGATGTTTGGATTTATTGATCATTTTCTTGGAAAACTCCAAATCGAAGTAAGTAGGACAAATGTAATGATTCAATGTTTGGATTTAATCTACCCTGTTTGTCCTACCTGATATGTTTGTTTTTTACTTTTTTTGTAGGTCCGGAAAATCCTTACCTGAAAGCCTTATGTGGACTCTTGGAATCCTTGGAAGATATTGTAGAATTCAGGTCATACTCCAATTGTGTGGTAAGCATTTGCTCAAGAACTCTATCACATTTTCAAAGCTTTAAATGTAGACAATATGCAATCATCATGTGTCAGAAAGCTGAGAGGCTTTACATTGAGATTGCATTTTTATTACTACAATCTAATCTGTTGTGTGTCAGTTAAAAAACAAAAGACCATCTTTGATCCAGGGAATATCCACTTTGCAGTCATAGAAATATGTTATCCTCAGGCCAATTACGGTAAGAAATACTTGTTCAACTACTTGGTTGTTTCTGTGCATTACCCACACATTTTACAATGATAAATTCAGTAAAAGCTCTTGTCAAAGATTTGTTTTTACTGCATTGTTGTGAAATCATGTGCATGCACAGAGCCTGGGGCATAAATTGTTTTGCATATTGCATGGGCCATGGAATAGTTAATTCACTTTGAGGAAGAACCGTAGAAGATTCTTCCTTCTTTGACAAACAAGCATCTTCTAAGTTTTGCATTTTGAGAACATTTTTGGACCGTCTATAAAGAATGGATTCCATTAGAAACGCCTTGAAGAACATGTGAAGCATTTGTTCATCAATTTTTGGAAAACACCTAATTAAAGTAAGTAAAACAAATTTAGTATTTCAAGTTTTGCATTCTATCTTCTCCATTGGTCCTAGCTGACATTTTTTGTTTTGTTTTGTGTAGGTCAGAAAATAATTTCTCTGGAAGCACTTTGTGGACTCTTGGAATCAGTGGAATACATTATATAATTCACGTTGTGCCCCAATTGGGAGGTAAGTATTTACTATACCATTCAATTACATGTATATAGCTATGGATGTAGATTATATGCAATCATCATATGTCAGAAAGCTGAGAGGCTTTACATTGAGATTGCATTTTTATTACTACAAGATAATCTGTTCACTTTCCTTAGTTAGAAAAATGAAAGGCCGTCCTCGATCCAGGCAATTCCCCCTTTGTAGTAATTGAAATATGTTTTTTTGGGCCAATTATGGAAAGAAGGTCATATTCAACTAGTTGGCTGTACTTGTGCAATGCCCACACATTTCACAATGATGAATAAGTAAAAATTCTTGTCAAAGAGTTGTTTTACTGCATTGTTGTGAAACTATGCATGCACAGAGATCTGAGCAATATTTTTTGTGCATTCCATGAGCAATAGCATGGTAAATGATTTTTCTAGAAGAACCTTGGATGTGTTCTTCCATTTTTGACAAAGGGGACATCTTTTAAATGTTGGACTGTGAGAACATTTTGGACCTTCCATCAAGAAAAGATTACCTCAGAAGGACCTAGAAGAAGATGTGTGGATTTGTTGATAATTTTCTAGGAACACTCCAAATCAAAGTAAGTAGGACAAATGTAATAATTCAGAGCTTAGATTTAATCTACCCTGTTTGTCCTACCTGATATATATTTTTCTTACTTTTTATGTAGGTCCGGAAATTCCTTACCTGAAAGCCTTATGTGGACTCTTGGAATCCTTGGAAGATATTGTAGAATTCAGATCATACTCCAAATGTGTGGTAAGCATTTGTGGCACCCCTGAGGGTTCAGTCGCCACAGAGGTACTTCACCTCACCCAGAGGTGTGGTGTCTCCTTCTCTCAGGTAAGAAGGGAGTGCTGCTCGGAACCCCAACACCTGCATCCAACACTACACTGCTGTAGGCCAGCAGGAAGGGCAAGACGCAATTTATGTTTCTGCTGAGCTCTGACCCTGGCTGGAGTGGGGGGAACCCAGAGGTAGGGGGAACCAGTAGTGGGTGTGGGTGGAGGAAGTAGTTAGGGGGAGCACTTTGGTAGGAGTATAAATAGGGAAGCCATTTTAGGGTGGCAGATCAGTCAGACTAGTAGTTGGAGAACAGTCTGGAAGCAGAGTCTCAGTAGGAGCTCTGCTCCACAACTTGGGCCTAGTGTCAGAGGCCCAGGAGGGGAGCAGGGAGTAGGATCCGTTCTAAGAAGGGATCCTAGGGGGGGTACGGCGAGTGCAGGAAGGCACCTGTATGCCCCGCATCTCTCAGAAGACAGAGGGATCGTAGGCCGCAGGAAGGGGACCGGCCCCTGGCCCAGTTGTGTACTTCAAGTCCCGGCTGGAAGAACCGGAGGCTCCTGGCTTATATAGTCAGTTGCCGAAGCCTCATTCTAATCCCCGTGAGGGTCAAGCAGGTCTGTGAACTCTGACGGACAGTAGGGACTTCAGAGCACCCGAGCAGGATTGAGAGTGGGAAGCGCATGGCAAGAGAGAGAAAGACCCAGCGTGAAGACGGTCTAGATAGGAACACAAGAAAGTGGGGTTCTGCCAGGTATTCCTGATCTACCTGAGGAAGTGCTGAACCCCTGCCTGGTGAATGCAGCGCGACATGTAAGGCTAGCACCTGTACAGTGCACCAGTGGAACTGTCATAATAATTGTCAGTAAAAACTCGGATGACTGCACCGCACTGCCTTCGTCCATTCTTTAATCTGTGCCATCGTTCCCTCTCTGCACTACAACGCCCAGCACAACCACCATCCATTACACCATACACTGCCCTGGAGCTAGCTCTACCTGTGGAGAGCCACACCATCCCTGCTGCCGTAACACAAGCTCCAGAGGACTGCTCCCCAGCGGCGGTCCCCTTTAGCCGCAATCCACAGGTGGCTTCATGAACAATCCCAAAAATCCCATATTAAAGTACCCCCCTTGTGCACTGACCGCCCTGGGTCACGGACCGGGCCAGCCACCGTGATACTCCCCTACCGGCATACACAAAGGCCCGGCTGCAGAGTAACCCACGGCCCTGGGGGCGCGTCACATTTGCTCAAGAACTCTATCACATTTTCAAAGCTTTAAATGTAGACAATATGCAATCATCATGTGTCAGAAAGCTGAGAGGCTTTACATTGAGATTGCATTTTTATTACTACAATCTAATCTGTTGTGTTTCAGTTGAAAAACAAAAGACCATCCTTGATCCAGGCAATATCCTCTTTGCAGTCATAGAAATATGTTATCCTCAGGCCAATTACGGTAAGAAATACTTGTTCAACTACTTTGTTGTTTCTGTGCATTACCCACACATTTTACAATGATAAATACAGTAAAATCTCTTGTCAAAGATTTGTTTTTACTGCATTGCTGTGAAATCATGTGCATGCACAGAGCCTGGGGCGTAAATTGTTTTGTGTATTGCATGGGCCTTGGAATGGTTGATGCAATTTGAGGAAGAACCGTAGAAAGATTCTTACTTCCTTGACAAACAAGCATCTTCTAAGTGTTACATTTTGAGGACATTTTTGGACCTTCTATCAAGAATGGATTCCATTAGAAACTCCTTGAAGAACATGTGAAGCGTTTGTTCATCAATTTTTGGAAAACACCTACTCAAAGTAAGTAAAACATATTTAGTATTTCAATTTTTGCATTCTATCTTCTCCATTGGTCCTAGCTGACATTTTTTGTTTTGTTTTGTGTAGGTCAGAAAATAATTTCTCTGGAAGCACTTTGTGGACTCTTTGAATCAATGGAATACATTATAGAATTCACGTTGTGCCCCAATTGGGAGGTAAGTATTTACTATACCATTCGATTACATATATACAGCTATGGATGTAGATTAAATGCAATCATCATATGTCAGAAAGCTGAGAGGCTTTACATTGAGATTGCATTTTTATTACTACAAGCTAATCTGTTTACTTTCCTTAGTTAGAAAAATGAAAGGCCGTCCTTGATCTAGGCAATTCCCCCTTTGTACTAATTGAAATATGATTTTTGGGGCCAATTATGGAAAGAAGGTCATGTTCAACTACTTGTCTGTACTTGTGCAATGCCCACACATTTCACAATGATGAATAAGTAAAAACTCTTGTCAAAGAGTTGTTTTCCTGCATTGTTGTGAAACTGTGCATGCACAGAGCTCTGAGCAATAATTTTTGTGCATTCCATGAACAATAGCATGGTAGATGATTTTTCTAGAAGAACTTTGGATGTGTTCTTCCATTTTTGACAAAGGGGACATCTGTTAAATGTTGTACTGTGAGAACATTTTGGACCTTCCATCAAGAAAAGATTACCTCAGAAGGACCTAGAAGATGTGTGGATTTATTGATCATTTTTTTGGAAAACTCCAAA